>NW_017306583.1:901099-909269 GCF_000935625.1 Nanorana parkeri
GCCATAGATATAATAAAGAAAAATAATAAAAATAATAATAAAGAAAAAAAACATATGCTGCTTGGCCAAGAAAAAAAAAGCCACACACTCTAATGTGTCCACCTTTAGCTTTGAAAAGGTCACACATTCGCCATGGCATCATTTCGATTAGCTTATGCAATGTCACAACATTTTATTTCCAGAGTTGCATTTATTGCATTCAAGATCTGGTAGTGATGATGGGAGAGTTGGACCACTGTGTAAAGTCTTCTCCAGCACATCCCAAAGATTGTCAATGGGGTTAAGGTCTGCTCTCTGTGGTTACCAATCCATGTGTGAAAATGATGTCTCAATGTTCCCAGAATCACTCTTTCACAATTCGAGCCCAATGAATCCAGGAATTGTCATCTTGGAATATACCCGTGCCATCAGGGAAGACAAAAATCCAGTGATGGAAAAACCTGCTTATTCAGTATATTCAGGTAGGCACATAACATAGCTGAATCATAGCACTGCCCAAAATCCAGGTGGTGACTTTTTTTTGGGGGGGTGGGTGCAGACAGTGCATAGGCAAAAAAATACGAAACATTGGTGGAGTTAATCAGTACTACCATGGTGTCTGTCTTCAGCTCAAAGCCATGATTATGAGAATCAATAGTAAGCATTCAATGTGTGCAATTTACTAAATGCCAGTGCCCACAGCCAGCAACAAGTTAGAATTGTTCACTGCTGATCTCTCTAAACTGGTGATAAAATCGTATTGCTTTCTGTTAGCTAATGTATAGTACTATAAATTACACCCTTGCCTTATCTGAGATTAAATATTCACATGCCATCACGTAATTCCCAAATTAAGACTTTTATCTCGTTTTAGTAGAATGCACTGCTATGCCAGTTAACAAAGGGGATTTTTGCAGAATGGACATGTGTAATGTGTCATGCACCTCTTTGAACTAGATGTTATCAGCAGGAAGAGTTTCATATTCCAACCACTAGGAGTCACCCTGATCAGATCCTGCAAGAGCTGGCTCACTGGCTTATTGACTTGAAAGGGAGAATACGGGTATATTTATACAAGGAATATATAAAATTATAATGGAAAAGAATATTATTATTGTTTTTTCATTTAATTAACACCCCTTTGCTTTCTCCATTTCAGACCTGCTTTCTTGACTATTCTGATTTCTGTATTCTCAAATACTAATACAAATAAAAATTCTGTAAATGGGATGTTGAATCGGGCAGTCGGGATGCTGATATTTGGTAGGTAGGGCATGGTGAGAAACAGAGCAATGTCACACTGACATTTGAGCTTCCAGATCAGTGACACGTGAATACTTGGGAATCCAGAACAATGACACAGTTAATACTAGGGATCCAAAACAATGACACACTGACACTTAGGAATCCAAACCACTGACACTTAGGAATCGATACTTGGAGATCCCAGGACAATGACATAATGTAATTTTGTATCTCACTTGGGGTCCTAGAACAATGACACACTAACCATTGATATCACAGAATGATGACACACTGAATCACAATAACATACTGACACTATGGGGACCCACAACAATTACATACTGATAAAATTACAGTGGGACCCAGGACAACAACATACTGACACTGTGGGGACCCAGGACAATGACACATTGATACGATGGGGACCCAGGAAAATTACTGTACCTAATGATACTTGAGGTCCTGGAACAATGACCCACTGACATGTGGGGTCCTATAACAATGACACACTAACAATTGGGATCACAGATTGATGACCCGCTGACTCACAATGACATACTGACACTATGGGGACCCAGAACAGTGACATACTGACAAAATGACAGTGGGACCCAGGACAATTGCATACTGACACTATGGGAACCCAGAACAATGACACACTGACACTATGGGGACCCAGAAAACGACACATTGACACTTGTGGACCCAGAACAATGTCATACTGACACTTGGAGTACAAAAACAGGGATACACTGACACTAGGGGATCACATACTATTGACATTTAAGGACCCAGACAATGTCACATTGCTTTGCTCTAGGCCCATCACTGAAAGAAGTGGATACTGACATAGAAACAGAACATGACACAATGACAATTAGGATCAAGAACAATGACACAATGGCACATTGTCACTTTGGATCCCTGAACAAAGACAGATGGACACTTAGGGGGCCCATAGCAATGACAAACAGACACTATGGGAACACGGGACAATGGAACACTGATACTTAGGGACTCAGAAAAAAGGCACACTGACGCTTGAACACCCAGAAAAATGAGATATTGACACTTGGGGAGCCAAAATAATGGCACAGTGACAGGATTCTGGAACAATGACACATTTACACCTGGGGGTCCCAGAACAATGACACACAGATATTATGCGGTGACAGAACAATGACCCAATGACATGTGGGGACCCAAGACAATGACACATTTTCTTTTCTCTATACCCATCATAGTGGAAGCAGACATGGGTTAACATGTCTCACACATTTTTATTTACCTGAACATTTCATTTTGCTGACATGGGGCAGGTCCATTCCTGAATAGCGACCTCACTTGGTGTCACCAGAATATAATTCACTGTCATCATTTTTAACCACTGACATCCTTTCCTGCTTCCAGGGGAGGCGTGAGTCCCCAGGGAATTCAGTACATATTCAACATATTTACTTCTGTCATTGCTTTGATCATGTCTCTCTACTGAAACCATACCATGTAGCCTGCCCTGCCTTCCACCTGTCTCTGGTAATAACTTTCAGTTCTAGGATGGTGACGGTGTGACTAACCATGTCATATGAGCTGCAGCCACTGGCAGCTACACAGAGGCAGCCGATAGAAATTCTGCAGTGTCCCTTTATTTATTCTGGTAAATGAGTGAGCAAGAAGAAGAAAGGAGCTGCTCTTTAATAGATATATACCAACATGCTTTAGCTATTTTTGGTAATAAGAGATAGACTCCATTCACTCATGAACAGTTTCAGATATCCAAAATATATCCATTAAAAATATACCATTTAGTCCACTTATGTATCTAATCAGGGCTGCCATCATGGAGCCCTGTACAGCCTACCTGGCAGCCCCCAACTCCCCATTTACATACACATGAATGCCTTACGCGCACATGTTCATTCGAATCAGATGATAGAGACTTTTTTATCACCTTTTTAATTAGTTTTTTCACTTAACATATGCTGTCACAAAGGAGCTAACAAGCACCTATGTGACAGCATTTGGAGGTGACAGGTTCTCTTTATGAAGACTTCAGGGTTCTATGAAACTCTTGATGTCTCTACTCCCCTCATTTCATGCCCCAGAGGCACAGCACTCGGTGTGAGAAAATATCTCCAAAGTGAGGGGATATTCCCTATTAGTTGTCACTGCATAGGTGACAACTGAAAAATTGTCACTAGACCCACTGCACTGGTGACATCTGTGTGGATTTTCCATCACTTTCTGTCCCTGTGACTATGGTTTCCAGGACACCCAGAAATAGTGAATCTCATATGAAGGTAATCGACAGCAATACAACTCTGATCAGGAGTATTGCCGGGGTGGGTTAAGTGTCAAGTGTTTGATGTTGGTGTTGTAGAGGACAGAAAAAAGTGCTGTTCCATTTAAGAGGTAGGTGTTAAGTGTTGTTATAGGAAGGTTAAACATTAAGGGGTTGCATCAAGTAGGGGACCATTTTTTTTACTTATTAAAGCACTGGACAGGTATTCTATGCACACTAATTCCTAAGCATCGGGAGTCTTGTGTCATTGAAGAATCTCAGGTGCCAGGACCGAATTTATAAAATGTTTTGCCTTGGCTGTTTTGGGCTAGTGGGGGCTGCTACATAGACAATACAACATCATCTAGTCTTAATAAAAAAAATGGCAGGATCAGAACACCCAACAGCTACTTCTAATGCCCTACAGTGCTAGGGTTTAGGATTCAGCTCCCTCCTGGGACACTATCTGAATAAGGTCTGTTCTGTTTCTTCCTTACAATCCAAAAACATAGGAATGTTAGTTTACACTGGATGTGTGTGTGTGTGTGTTTTACTGGGATAGGACGATCACGATGTTAGCATTTTAGTTTAAAGCTGAACTGCATCTTTAAAAATGTATACATACTTGCATCATGATGTTACCACCCCTTGTCCAATCAGAAAATACGTTGTGATAATGGAGAACAATACTAGATCTCCACTCTGCTAAGCAAGTGACCTGCGGTGTTTCAACAGCATAGGGGAAGTCACTCAGCACAGTGGCTGTTCCTATACCTGGAAGATCTCTGTAATACACTCTAGTAGCTGCGACTACTAGAGTGTATTAAGCAAACCCTGCGGCCCTGCCAGGGATCATTTATACCTACCTACATCTCACACAGACAAATATAACACACAGACATTATTGTCTGTGTGTTAAAAAAAGCATTTTTGCCTCCCCGGTTTCATGTGACTCGTTAGTGTTACAAGGTCTCAGGTGTGAATAGGGAGAAGGTGTGTTAAATTTGGTGTTATCGCTCTCACTCTCTCATACTGGTCACTGGAAGTTCAACATGGCACCTCATGGCAAATAACTCTCTGAGAATGTGTGAAAAAAAGAATTGTTGCTCTACATAAAGATGGCCTAGGCTATAAGAAGATTGCCAAGACCCTGAAACTGAGATGCAGCACGGTGGCCAAGACCATACAGCGGTTTAACAGGACAGGTTCCACTCAGAACAGGCCTCGCCATGGTCGACCAAAGGAGTTGAGTGCACGGCTCAGCGTCATATCCAGAGGTTGTCTTTGGGAAATAGACGTATGAGTGCTGCCAGCATTGCTGCAGAGGTTGAAGGGGTGGGGGGTCAGCCTGTCAGTGCTCAAACCATACGCCGCACACTGCATCAAATTGGTCTGCATGTCTGTCATCACAGAAGGAAGCCTCTTCTAAAGATGATGCACAAGAAAGCCTGCAAACAGTTTGCTGAAGACAAGCAGACTAAGGACATGGATTACTGTAACCATGTCCTGTGGTCTGAAGAGACCAAGATAAACTTATTTGGTTCAGATGGTGTCAAGCGTGTGTGGCGGCAACCAGGTGAGGAGTACAAAGACAAGTTTGTCTTGCCTACAGTCAAGTGGTGGTGGGAGTGTCATTGTCTGGGGCTGCATGAGTGCTGCCGGCACTGGGGAGCTACAGTTCATTGAGGGAACCATGAATGCCAACATGTACTGTGACATGCTGAAGCAGAGCATGAACCCCTACCTTCGGAGACTGGGCCCCAGGACAGTATTCCAACATGATAATGACCCCAAACACACCTCCAAGACGACCACTGCCTTGCTAAAGAAGCAGAGGGTAAATGTGATGGACTGGCCAAGCATGTCTCCAGATCTAAACTCTATTGAGCATCTGTGGGGCATCCTCAAACAGAAGGTGGAGGAGCGCAAGGTCTCCAACATCCACCAGCTCCGTGATGTCGTCATTGAGGAGTGGAAGAGGACTCCAGTGGCAACCTGTGAAGCTCTGGTGAACTCCATGCCCAAGAGGGTTAAGGCAGTGCTGGAAAATAATGCTGGCCACACAAAATATTCACACTTTGGGCCCAATTTGGACATTTTTACTTAGGGGTGTACTCACTTTTGTTGCCAGCGGTTTAGACATGAATGGCTGTGTGTTGAGTTATTTTGAGGGGACAGCAAATGTACACTGATATACAAGCTGTACACTCACTACTTTACATTGTAGCAAAGTGTCATTTCTTCTGTGTCGTCACATGAAATGATATAATACAATATTTACAAACATGTGAGGGGTGTACTCACTTCGGTGAGATACTGTATATATAATTTTTTTATAGTTGGAGTTCAGCTTTAAGGGCTATAAAAATTAGTAAAATAAACATATTTCCTTTGGTTAAAGAGTCCTTGAGTATTTACAGCACTCAGTTGACATCAGTTGCTCCTGCAGAAGAGCTTACAGTCTAATGTCCATCCTGCTCTCGTGTGTGCATAGTGGACCCACGCTGATTGGAAGATGTTTAGCCTTTCAGTATGTTTCTGAATTGGGCAACCTCTAGTTTCACCTACCGTATAATTGAGCTATCCATTTAAAGTGCATTAGAACTTTACTGGTTTAATAGAGTCTCCACAATGCTCACAGGACAGGTTCCTTTTAACAGTTGACTGTTTAGCTTTGCTATGCCAACTATTTGATGGGGATGACGTGATGCCTTCACTTGATTCAGGTACTCTCCACATACGTGCCTGTGTCATGTCACCCTGTCTATTTCCTCTGTTCTGCCAAACAGGAAGTCTGATTCAGATAGTTAGCGGATACAAGCAGTAATCTACCACAAGTTTGATCCTGACATATTTCCCTTTATGGGAAGGGGGGGGGAGGGGTATCAAACATTCCTCAGAGTTAGATGAATGCATGGAATTTTGTGAGAACAGAATGGAGAATTTGTTTATCTGAGTCAGTGTATTGAATTATTCTATAGGAGCAACAGTGTGCTGAGAATTCCAGCCGGAGCAATGTGGGGACATTGTCATCGTTCGTTACATAGCTTTCCTCCTGGATCATTGCCTTATCAGACATGCTGTGTTCATCGATCCAATTACATCATTATTCCTCCAAGGTCTTAAAGAAGCATTTTAGCTGTATCTGAAGCCAAAACTTTTTGTTTTTAGTTTTGAATAAAGTAGAGAACCCTACCAGGTTTGTTTTGCTGCATGTGTGAGATCTCCCTTCACTTTGTGTCTTGTAGACGAAAGGGGAAGTGAGAGGAAATCTCTCCAAAGTTAGACAGTTGTCACTGGAACAGGTATCCCCAGTGGAAGACTTGCCCTCGTCTTCTGTTCTGATGACACCTGTGAAATGTTAAGTTTCCCATCACTTTCTGGCCAACACTGTCAGTGATTCTGCACAGTAGGAACAGAGATGGCCATAAAAATCACAAGGAGAGGTGTAAGCAAGACACTGGATATGAATCTTTAACCAATAAAAAAAATTGAAAAGTCACTTTGTATTTCAGGTCCATTATGTCAGGGTGACTGACAGCAGGTTGTTGAAGCACTACAAACGGCAGGTGTTTTTTGTGAAATGTGGTTCCTCAGTAACCCTAATGCACACAAATTAAGTTCATATACCTCCAGATCTTGGTCCCAGGTAACTAAGATGCTTGTAAAATGGTGGTGCTAGGTGAAGTGGCACTCAGCAGCCTAATAAATGTGCTTGGCACACACTTCCAACACAATGTGGCCTCCTGGTTTGTATTGTGGTGGAAGTGGACAAGCCAGGTGAGCATCTGCATTCCTGACTCCATATAGCCTGTATATCCAATTATCACCACTATCGCTTTAAAATTAAACACATATTGGTCGTAATTAGATAGGTACATTGCAACATCCATGTTTACTCAGGCTCTGCTTTCTGCTCTCAAGTGTTCCTCAACAGTTGTGTTTTACTGCTCCTTCTAGCATTGCATACCTATAAGTCAGTCAACACATTAAAAACAATGCACTGTCTTGGCTGATCTAGTAGTTGTTAGTGATTGGATGCAGGGTAATTACAATTATAATACCTGCTCCCGCTAGTAGCTTATCTTTAGATTTCTTTATTTAATACAGTAATAAAAATATGGAAGACCAAAGTCACATCAGAAATTACTTTGAAGCAATCACTGCAATAATAACTCAAAATATGGGGTCATTGTAAATAAACTATATTTTTCCTTTAAGGATGTTGTATTTATGAAAATATCATGAGCCTGGAACTGTGGTTCTACAGTGTATAAAAGACACAGAGCAAAGCTGGGCTGGTAACAGACATAAAGATTTCAGATATGTGGGCACAATTCACCTCCCCTTAGGCATGTCCATATGCCAATGTGTCCATATATGTGAATATCTGGGTTGGCCAAGCTTTCATATTTAGTTGAATGGAGAGGGTTGGGGGAAATGTAGGCAGGCAGCATACAGCATGACTTTTATCAGGTACAACAACAAAGACTGGATATGATTTTCGAGCCGCCAGATCAATAGATAGTGGTCAGCTGGGAGGCATTTTGTACTGCCCAACCATTGTCCGATCTGTCTGTTTATGGGGCAGTGGTCTCTGTGTCAGGCTGGACACACCTGCCTGTATCTCTGCTGGAGGATAGGGGTTGGAAATGATTGATGACCTCG
>NW_017306583.1:909312-910160 GCF_000935625.1 Nanorana parkeri
AAATGGGTTTTAGAAATTACATCATGACCAGGAGGAACATAAGGTTTTTACGGCCTTGTTAAGAGCCTTTGTAGCCCTTCCATCAGTTATACAATCCCTGGCTGACCTCCTCTTTCTGAAGGACAAGAACGGTACCATAAATCTCTGCATTTATTAGCATTCTTGGCTACAAATCACAGCAGGGGTTAAGGAAGGACTCCGCTAAAAACTATTTGTATTAGATCAGTCATATAACATGACCCCCATTACTAGTTTTGTGAAATAAAAAGACTGCATCATTTGCGTAGGAAAAAGAAATGCATTACTAGTCTACATGAATGAATTCCTGGCATGTCACTGTATACCATACAGGAACAGTACCATACACAAAAGCTCTGCCTTTTATCAAAGTAGTTCTTGAGCTCCTGTCCAGTGACTTTGCCAAGGCTGATATGATGTAATCAGTCTGCTGCAGGCAGGAGGAAGCCATTTCTTATTCTCCTCTCCCTAGTGATCAGGATGTACATTGTAACTTTGTAGCCACAAGGAGAGAGGCTGAAGCACTGTGTCCTATTTGTGAACCCAGCCAAGAGGTGCACAGGCACTTCATCTCAGTCCAGGAAGTAGATACTGATCCTAGATAATATATGATCAAAGATGGCTCCATTCCTCTGCAGAGAAAAAGCAGATGGAGGCATTGTTAGTGGAAGTACTGTGCTCACTGGGGTTGGGGTAATTAATACCCGGAGGTGTTACACTTAAGCTAGCCATATACTTCTGTAATTTCAGCTGACTCAGCCAAAAGTTGACTTGTATATGGCCCTGTCCCCCCCCCCCCCCCCCCCCCCTCCCTCTTTTTTTTTCTTTCT
>NW_017306583.1:910179-914759 GCF_000935625.1 Nanorana parkeri
CCCCGCCTCCCTTTTCCTTTAATTGGCCTACTGGCCATAGTTCAAAGGTCATGCAGTGCATCATGCTTTTAAAATGCACTCCTGAGAAATCTGCATATAAATTTGACAGGGCCGCAAATCTCAAGCCCTCAGAATTTACCTAAAACCCACGGTATCGGAGAACCCAAACGTCATCCTAAATAACACCAATAAATGCAGTCCTATATTTACAAAAAATAATTAAATGCACTTTTGTCGGCCTAATGTAACCCCAAGGCAGCACTGGGAGCCAATAAGGTGTGCTCCACGAGTATTTGCTGACAAGGAATATGCTGATAGGAGGACAGAGTAGAGGGATGACCTCATCAGTCTGTTGCAGCTTGTTCCAGTCACTGGTTGGGGGGTTAAATCACCGTACTGATTTAACTGTATGTGGCCACTACTCCTGAGCATGCCATAAATGAGCACCTCTGAATCAAGCATAGAAGAACGTGGCCATATGCTTTCTATTGTACAACTTCCCTGAAGACAGATTGTGTTCCAGGATAGACAAATGATTAAATTCAGATATGGTAAAGGGTCCTTTCTACTATGTCCTTGAAGCATTTTTGTAAAGCAGCAGTGATTGGTTTTCTGTCCACTGATTTGCTTTTTTGCCCCTGGACACCCTTTCTGAGATTTGCCACATTTGTACAACGCATGCATTTTTCTCTGTTCACCCCCTGTGGATGTGCTGAAGTTTCACTGTTGCATAAATAGCTCCTTTATAACAGTTTGCATATTTTCATTATTTAAACAATAGTCTCCCTTGAAAGTCTTTAAAAAATGTATGGCATGTTCTGCCACCCAGGACCTTGACATTGTGAAACAACGAGTTCTCAGGTTTCCAGAGAGGGTAACGTAAGAAATGTAGTTAACCGTAGGGGACCTGCATCTATAAAACACATTAGTGATGAGCACAAGCAGATGAGCTCATGAAATCTTCAGTTAAGCTGGTCAATGGAAACATATTTGGGATTTGGGCCCCGCTCTTAATGAAGGTGTGAGAGGGATGGCGGTCTACCGTCTCCTCCTAGGGAGAGTGAAACTACGTGGCGGTCCACCGCAAGTGACCACTGACACACCTGGATTCCGGAATGCCTGGCATGTCTGTGGTTTGCCACTGACCGCTGGCAACTGGTCACTCACATTCCAGGTACAATAAAAGGAAATTATAGCTTTTTTTCAGCATGCACATAATTGGACTTTTTACGGTGAGGTTTGCCTTATAGTCCAACTCTGGGCACAAGACAGAAACTGCCCTTGCAGTGACCCTTCTGCACTGCAAGGATTAAATGCATTTTGAGTCAAAACTTTGACGGATAAGAAGTAATACCTTACTCCCTGCTCCGGGACGCTCCCTCCAGCGATGCGACTAGTCCTGCAAAGCCTCCTCTCAAAGGTGCTACCTGCCACGTTCGCAAACCTGCTCCTCCACACGCAATGCAGCGTTCCTAGCCCTGCACTGTACATACACACCAAGGAACCATCCAACTCCTGGAGCATGAGGAGAGCACCAGAGCCTGCCGGAACAGAGGTTAAGGTAAGTAATACCGCCTCTTCATCTCCCCCCAAACATTTAAGCCTTAGTCCCCTTTCACATGGGCACTCCGATTGGGTCTATCTGTCAGTTTTTCAGGCAAACCCGATTGGATGCCCAATACAAGTCTATGGGCAACCGTGTCTAAACTCGGTTTACACTTGGTTACCCATGATTCCGGCAAGGTTAAAAAAACAATTGGAACAGTGTTGCATTTTTCTGGACCTGATTGTGCCGAATCAGGGGTAATCTGCTGTAAATGGACACATGTCCTGATGTCTCGTAGACCAACATGGGGTCCGGCAGTTTTCGTTTTCGTAAGATGGAGGAAATAACTGAACGGACACAGAACTCACAACGGTGACATCTGATCCATACTGCTCAGGAGGGGATCTGTGCACGGATCCCCTCCTGATCAGCCCGTGTGAAAGGGGCCCACTGCAAGGGTTTTTTTTTTTCTCCATCCAAGAGTTGGGCTTTAAAGTCATTTTCATTGCTAATGTTACTTTCATTGTGTTATCAATATGGGAATTGTTTCCTGGATCCACATTTACCATGGAAGAATTGGAATTGTTTTACAAACAGCAGCAAATACAAATAGACTGAGCTGATCCTTCCCTTGCATGTGCTATAGAAGTAGGACAAAACAGATTGCGGCTGTCATTTTTCCAGTGCAGGCTAGAGAATAAAAGAAAGGGTGTGATTGGCTGCTGTGGAATGGATACATTTTGCCCCAACAGTATGTATAAAAGAGCCATATTATTCTGTATCCCTGAATTACCTCCGCCGCGTTCTTGCTGGGCTAATTGAGAAACGGGGATTTTTAGCCCATGCCCTTCAGGTTTCCTGCTGAACAGGATCTTGCGCTGCCTTTCTGGCACTCGTGGTCTCACAGTGCGAAGGATATTCAGGTGTCTCTGGATAATGTTTGCATACTTCCTCTCTGGCCTTTGCGGTTTCTTGAAATGAATGCTATGTTTTGCCTTTGCTAGAATCTCTCTTGCTGGCATTTTTGAGGAAGAGAAGGATTTTTTGGCAAGGGCACTTGTGACTTTAACTGTTGCCAGGCAAGAGCTCTGAAATTGCAGGCCTGTCTTTCCCTGACAGAGGTGGCATATACATTGCATACACTATCGGGCGTCTGCAGTAAAAAAGATGGAGCAACAAATCACCTTTTCATACCTTGACAGCACATTGATTATGCTGTTAAAGGTTCGGAGGTGTGCTAGATTAAAGCAGACCTTTACCACCTTTGCCTAAAAAGCATGCAGCCCACCTGCATGCTTTTTAAACAAACATTTTCATTTTAATTACAATATTTTGTTTCTTACTTCCTGGTTCTCTTTGGCAAAAGTAATGTAATCTGTGACCAAGCGTTGCATCCTGGGAAGGTTTCATCAGCAGAGCATTGCTGGGAAATCTCATTTGTAATCTCATGAGATCTCAGGCAAAGGCATTTTCCTCCCCTGAGATGATGTATATGGTCGCATGTTTTAGTCACACGTGCCAGAGTTTCAGGAAGTAAAGGGAGATGGATTAATCTGCCCTTAGTAAAGATGGCCACTGTGAGAAGAATGGGGAGGGAAAGAAAAACAAAGTATGCAAAGAATATAAAGCCGGCAATTATCTAGAAGTATGTGTTTGTAGATTGTCATTACTAAAACTTTCTAGAGGTGCCTTTGTTGTTATTTTGAAGATATGGGTAAAGTTCCTTTTTAAGACCCCAAAGCCTCCTGTGTTGTTTTTAATTGCTACTAGAATGTGTTAAAGAAGAAGACCAGTTTAAAGTTGTTGTTTTTTAGTTTTGGATAAAGTGTGGAAGGTTTACTTGTTCAGAAGTGAAGGAAATCTCCAGCAGGGACACAGACTGCAATAAAAAAAAGTCAAAAGGAGGTCCCAATCCATGCCACGCTCTAATAGAAGAAGTGTTTTTGTTGCTGCTGTGTATAGTTTACACAGAAAGCCCAAGGCTGTCGCCTTCTCTGGAATAAAATACTGGAATCATGATATCTTTCCTGTTAATAACATTAGCAAGATGTTCTTTTTTACCAGCCAGATGGTAAACCTTCTTCCTGTCCCAGTAACACCAATGTCACCATTACAGAACATGAGGGGAGATCTCCTGAATGAGGTCCAGGACAGCATTCAAAAGCTGCCAGAGTAGTAACCCTTCTGCAGAAAAGTTTTATCTGGAGTTACAGTTTAAGCAATTGCTATCCTCCAGCATGCAGTGTAGCCATTTCTTGAACACAATCTGTTGCTTAAAATAGGGTACATCTAGAAATGTTCCAAAGCAGCTCTCTGAAAGATTTACCTTTTGCCTTCAATTCCTCTTGAAAATATCAGTGCACTTCCTGTGTCTAGGCATTCCTGTGCCTTGAGCACCAAAGCTGTATATCCAGGGCCGGCCTTAGGCCTTTAGGCGCCCTGTGCGAGAAAGCTTTACAGCGCCCCTCAGTGACCACACCCACCCCTCAGTGGCCACACCCTCAGTAACCACACCCATTTATTACCCATATTTTTGGTAAAATATAAAAAGCGCGGTCACGTCGGGTAAATAGACACCAAACATGTCATGCTTTAAAATTGCGCGCACCCGCAAAATCGCAAAAAATTACCATGCCCAAAATTGACCATAGGTGACGCTTTAAAAGCTTTTACCGCTCATCAGTTTAGTGTTATCAGTGATTGATAGCCCTACAATTATTGCTCTCATTCCGACGTTCGCGACGATATGTGACATGTGCGGCGTAATGGGCGAAATCGTCGTTTTCACACGTATGCGCACCCGACGCCTGTTTGCATGCATGTATGTATGGGGGGGACTTTAAAAAAAATGTAATTCTTTTTTATTTGTAACTTTACATTTTTTGGGGGGAAACTTTATTGCTATCACATAGGGGGGTTAGAAAACCCCCTTATGTGATAGCAAAATATGTGACAGGTCCTCTTTATGGAGACATCAGGGGTCTCCAAGACCCCTAATGTCACCTAGGACCCCCCTGAAGAAGCTGATGAAGCA
>NW_017306583.1:915869-938768 GCF_000935625.1 Nanorana parkeri
GGGCGAAAGCAAACCCCCCCCCCGGTCTGACCCTGCGCTTCTCCAACAGCACCCCTCCCCCGGGCTTACAGACTCACCGTAAATCACCGCCGTCCGCTGTCTGCACACGCCGTCCACTCCCCAGGCCGACGTCCACGTCATCCCATCCAGGGGAGTAACACCCGGAGTGCCGCTCTCAGCGAATCTGCCGCTCCAGGCAAACGCCTTGTTTGCCTCGCGGCAGATACGCCCCTGTGTACATGAGGACCTGCAGTGCACAGATCTCCCTGCTTCTGCCTCAATCATTTTGTGGATCTGTGATTTATGGCCCTTTCTGCTGCTTCTTGGAATTACACTGATTCCTGATCAATAATATAAGATTTGTTAGTGACAGAGCAGACTCAGATCACCATTCATCAGGGGGGCAGCTCACATTTAAGGAAGCAAAGACGTGCCTCTACCAAGATAGGTATACAGATAGGTAGAAGATAGGTACATACAGAGACATAGTGCAGACCAAGGCATGGTAAATCAAAAATAGGGAAAAATCAGCTGCAGGAATCCTACAGGCAATACCGGTGACTAGTCTTCTGCCACCTCTGTGCCATTTTGTGGTCACAGTTTAGACACTTCAGGTCCTCTTTACCAATCTTAGGCACAGTGCCCTATGCTGAGAAATTGTTAATCTACCTTAATAGCACCTGTACGTGTTGCTGGTTCTGAGACCCCTCAGTCACTGAGAGCTCTTATATTATTGATCAGGAATCAGCGTATTTTCCAATTATTTGATCACTATGAATGTGTAAAATAACTAAAGTATGAATTTTATTAAGAACATGTTTTGTCAGTTTGGCAGCTTATAATAAAATAAAAAAACACGCGTATGAAATTTATTAAAACAGTGTTCCAAATAAGAATGGTCATAGTTCTGGGCATCTAGGCTTAAATGACCTCTGATTATAAAAGGTTAAAATAAAGTAGTGGCAAACCTCAACAATTCAAACTGACGTGGTGAAAAACAGGCAGAGTGGCATGACCGCTCCGCTGCAGAATGTTTTCAGTGTGCCTGCACCCCCCTTTTCCGGCCAGAGCACCCCAGGCGGGAGATATTTAGGGCCATACACATCTCCGCACCCAGCTCTTAGCAGCTTGGGGTGATCTGACCGGCGTCCCGCCCAGCTCTTAGCAACCAGTGACGTCACTGGTTGCCCTCCTCCGCTGCATATGGCAGATAAGTTATAAGTTAAGTGGCGAAAAGAACAGAAACACGAATGGTTTGCTATTGTGATTTACAATCTCTGCACTGTATGAGTGAGATTAAACTAGAGTTATGTTGTGACTTCTTCACATTAGGCTGTCTTAAGTAGTATCTTTCAACCTGTACAAAGCTGACCTCAAATTTTGTCTGATTTCTGCTGAATAGCTGGAATCCAATCAGTATGTGATCCCGTCCGCACCCTTCCCCCAAACTCACTCCCACCCCCAGCTCAAGAAAAACTGATTCTTCAATTGACTTTTGTGGAAGAATCTGGTCTGAAAATGACTGGCCAAACAGTGACTGCAGCCAATCAGATGGAGCAGCGGCTGCTGAATACAATACTTGGCAGCAGGGATTTCTCCATCCATGCTGTTTAGCATAGATCTGAGAATTAATAGCTGTTCACGGACTGAACATGAGAAATTTGTAGTGTGTGTGGCCAGATTATCAGCACTGAAGGATGGAAGGACTTCTGCCCCACAGAACAGATGGACAGATAATTCCCCCTGCAAAGCTTGCCAAGTGATTGGGCAGCACAGTGGGTTAGTGGTTGGCACATCTGCCTGGCAACAGTGGGGTCCCCAATTCAAATCCTGGTCAGGACAATATCTGCATGGAGTTTCTGTTGGTTTCCTCTTTGGAAGACAAGCTGTTTGGCTCCTTGCTGTATTGGCCCTAGTGTATGTGAGCAAAAGAACTTAGATTATAAGCACCTTGAGGGCAGGGACTGATGTGAATGTGCTGAGTAAACGGTTGGCGCTATATAAATACTAATACTAAAAAAACTGTAGTTATTATTATAGAGGATTTATATAGCGCCCACAGTTTGCGCAGCACTTTACAACATAAGGAAGGCATTACAATCACAATAGAAATCAAGACAAGATGGTAAGGAGCGCCCTGCCCGTGAGGGCTTACAATCTAAAAGGGAGGGGCAAGTGATACATGTGGAGGTAGCTGTGTGGGGATGAATTGTTTGAGAACGTGATGGTTCAGTGGTTAGGTTGAGGTGGGATAGGCTTCCCTAAAGAGATGAGTCTTTAGTAGTTAATTGGAAAAAAGTGCTTCTATAATATTTGTGTTGTCACCTTTAAAAATGACAGTTGTAACTATTCCATACATTTCCTGAAATCATTGTAGTAGACTCTCTTTGTGTTTAAAACAAAGTTTGATGTTCACTTTATTGGTAGAACTGATCTGCCCTTTAACCGATCCGTAGAGGTGACATCACCGCCTCAGATCATTATAACCAACTTCGGAACTTATTATCACCGATAGGCAGTTAGCTTCCAGCACCACGGCTTCCTCACAAATAGACATATGTAAGACCAAGGAATTGGACATTCCACACGTACATAAATATACACTCTGTACATCAACACGCTGACCGCCTCAGAACATTCGAATGTATTTTAGGCCTCGTGAACCCCAAGGAGACGGTTAGGTACAAGCTGCCGAGAAATGGTTATTTTTCTTCCTGTGCATCAAAGCTCCTCGGAAATAAAGCTTCATTTTGCTGCGCCCGTCTCCGCAGCAGCCTGGAAGTCAACGTTTGATGTGTACTTAAGGGCTGCACCAGCTTCTGGATTTTTCCTGCTGCCAGAAGCCATCTCAGGTATGCCAGGAATTCAGGTCTACCCTGTTACACTAAAACCTTGTTCTCTTGAATTATTTTCGTCCATCAGAATCTATCGTTATGGGGAACTCTAGTCAGAAAAGGAAACCTTTTTTAGAGGTACACTCAGTCTCTAGTCCAACCTGAAAATATTGCATTTCAGTTTACCCAGAACGCGTCACATCCCCAGCTGAGTGGTGCTAAAGTCCAACTCCGGGCACAAGAAAAAAAAAACTACCCTTGCAAGGGAATCTCCCCATTGGGTGGAGGGATAAGACTTAATAGTTACCTTTCTCCTCACGCCGGTAGGCTCCCTCCATTTGTGCGACCAGTCCCATGAAAACTCCTCCCTAAGGTGCTCTTGGCTGCAGTCGCACGCCTGTCTCTTCCACGTACAGTGCAAGGCTAAAAGTCACCAAGGACGCACCCACAGCTTAGAGCATCTGGGAGAAGAGGAGACCGCTGGAGTCTGCCATGGAGATGGCTACACTGATAGTCAGTTGCCTATAGTCAAGGGCATCCTTAGCATTTTCACCCGCTGAGGCAGCAGAGGGGGCACGCTAATTGGGGAGGCGGGGCCTCTGCATCCATCCAGCTCAGATTTAGGGATCAGGTTGTTGTAAAAGTGCATTAATATATAATGTATCACCAAAGCCTTGAGATCTTTAACCCTTTGTTAGAACAAGCAGTGTCCAAATCTAGATTACAATTGATAATGAAGATCTGCCAGCACAGTACAGACAGGGTTGATTATGGTAAACACAACTCCCCAGCCTCCTCCTTAACATTACACAGAAAAGGAAAAGATCAGTTTTGGAGTTAAGAACAGAGCAAGTAAAAAGATAAGCAGCAAGTTTTTATTATTTCTATGAGAACAGGAAAATGTAACACATATACTGTAAAGAAGGCGTTATTCCAATTTGGCTGAAAGGTGGAAATATACTTTAAGGTGTGAGTGAGGGTTTTGGGTGCTGACCGACCCCCACCCCCCCATCTCCCCCACCTCCCCCAAGCAGTGGGTTTTTAATGCCAAAAGCCAACTTACCTGTCTAAAGTTGGCTTAAAGGTAAAGCTGGCCATCCGCCTGGCATTTTTTTCTCATTCAGCCCTGCCAGGTTGCCTGCCTGCTGCAGTGTTTGTTGAATATTGAAACCGTGCCTGCATCCAATTGGTAGTAGGTGCTGTTTGGACAAGAAATTCAGACCGGCTCCTTTGACAAAGGGGGAGGTTCCGACAGGGCCACCCAAGTGTATGGTCAGCTTAAATCATCTGACTGCATTTCCATTGAGTTTTCAGTACTCGCCTTGGGAGATCTTGGGGCCTATTTACACCGGAGCATTGTGTTAATCGCACGTTACACCAGGTGCATCTCCATTTATTTCAATGGCATTCCAATGCACCTCACGACATAATGGCATGATGAGGAAACCGTAGTGCATGTTTTACTTTTTCTCAATGCAACGCATATTGCGGTAACATGTGATGTGCAGCAACACACCGCCAACGGAAAGTGCGTTGGGGTGCCATTGAAATGAATAGCGACACAACACATTATACCCCACGCTAGTTGCGTTGTGCTACTAGAGTGGGTGCTAAACTCAGGGATTGTCTCAATGTTATGGTGGGAATGGGCCCTTAGATCCCAATGTGCCCAAATGCTTTATCTTCTAACCTGACACATTCACTGATTACCCATAGAAAGTATGTCTAAACACCCTCACGTGAAGATGCAGCCCTACTGCCACCATACACTGTCATGTAGGGCAGATTTAGCAGGGAAGCATGACAGGTCCCCTTGTCAAAACCTGTTTACCCAAAGGGGGTCTCCTCTACCTTGCCTTTGTCAGCCACACGCTTATGGGTTGACAAGCTGTATGTCAGCTCTGGCACCAAGTGGGCACAAATATGTCTGGTCTTTGAAAGGACGGCAGATAACAAGCTAGTCATCCTTCCAGAACAAATATTGGGATACAGTGGCAAAGTGGCCCCCAGCATGGGAGAGGAACTGTTAGAGCATGTGCAAAGGCTGATTTCAGTGGTGTTTGTACTGGGAAAATATGTCTGGAGCTTTGATGCCGATTGCAGATGTGTAAACCTTCCCTGTGTTGTTTACATTATATTACATTGTGCTGTTGCTTGTTTCACTGAGAAGAACAGTTGGATTAAATAGCCAATCCACAGGTTATACTGCCTTCAGCAGCAAGATCCATAAGCCTGAGTTCCAGTACCAGTGTGAGGGGGTCATATGTCAGTGGAGTTTAAATTTAATTTACAATATGGAGGGTGCAGCTGGATAAGTGAGGCTCTTCTTGTATCGGGAGGGAAGGAAGCCATGAACACAAAATGACAGTTGCCTGTTTTGGGTGGCAATATTTAAGGGAGGTTGTTGCATTGTTTGGGGTGGACAATCAAACAAGCATGTTAGGAAACCCACCACAACTTCTATTTTTCAACCCAGGTAATTGGCAACAACTTCTGGTAGCGCTATTCTCTCCATACTAACATGAGCAGGCACATATGCCAAATGTATTGACCATTGTGTAGAGAGGCAGAGGAAGGGATTCCTGCATGGAGGTAACACTGACATCTCATGGAATTATAAGTATCCTGCCATACGCACTGTGTCGTTGGGAAGCTCACAGACCACTCGCACAGGTTTCTTTAAGGGCTTCCTTGCCCACTTTTATTAAATGAACATTCACAAAACGATGTGATTACCCTCGCAGGGGTTCTTTATCACAGAAATACAGGCACATCCAGCCTCCTGTATTTGCATTTACAGCGCTACTGCTCCGGCCTCAGACCAGTGTCTGCTCCTCCAGGCGGTCTCGTGCTAACCTGCACAATAGGTCTCACAACTGCGCAGCTCCCTGCTGCACTGGCCTCCACTCTGACTCCGGGGTGGAGTTCTCCTGACCCACAGGTGGGGCCCTGAACATCCGCCAGCACCCTTTCCATAAGGGCTGTGCACAGGTGTACAATCATTAGGTGCTCAGCCCTACTAAACCGCGGACCCAGGACTGGAGATCTCATCCCTCCCAGTTCTCTTAGAAATCTCCCAGTTCCAGGATCCCAGTTATAATTTAGAAAACCCGGAATGAATTTCAAAGCCAGCTCTTTCCTGGTAAATGTATTTCTTTCCTGGAACTGCTCAGCCCCTCTGGCTAAGAGTCCTGGGTGACCCTTTTGCCATTCTACATAGTGGCATTGCCACAGCACCTACCTATAACTCCAGTATTAGTTTTGGGTGGTTAGACCTGTTAATGGACAGTTGCTACCCCTTGACTTATGAAAAAATGGACACTTTACAAAACAATACACCACTGCCCCTTTATCCTCCAGTTCATTAATGAATAGATTGTAAACAACTGAAAATGCAAAAGCAAAAATGCAAAAATACAAAGCTACAGATCTGACTCAGCGGGGGGGCATGTTGGACCACTGCAGACAAACCACTGCTTTCCCACAAAGAACAAGGGTTCCACTCAGTAGGGGATAGGCTTTTCTACTCTAGCTGTGGCTACTTTAGAGTGAACACGAGGGGTAAGAACTGAACACCTTTTCTTTTGATGCTATGTTTATAGCTGAGTTCAATTAAGAGAGAAGAGAAAAATCAAGTCCCTTGCCCTGGCAGACAGGACTGTGCTATGTGGCGGAGCTGTGTAAATCTCAGTATTGGATAGACAAAACTACAACTCTTTTGGCAGGTAAAACAGTGACCATCTGTGTATTTAGCTATTTGCCTTTAAAGAAAAACTTTCGGAAAAAACTGTTATTAACTCTTGCAGTGGGGCTACCCCCGCGCTGTAAAGGGTTAACTGCTCGCTTTTGACTAGGGGCTAAAAATCTCTATATATATACTCACCTGAACTGCTAAGCTGACTGCCTGCTTCTCTTGTCTCTGTAGCCTGTCTCCTCCTACACTGCAGCACCACTGCATCTTCACGTCTATACATTGCGTATAGAACGCGATGATTTGTGGGATTTATGGAGAGGGAGAGATGCTCCAGGGACCGGCCTAAGAGCAAGCCGGCTCTGCGGTTCAGGTGAGTATAACATTGCTTTTAGCACCTAGGCAAAAACGAGCAGTTAACCCTTGCAGTGCGGTGGTAGCCCCACCTCAAGGGTTAATAAAAGTTTTACCTACTTTTTTAAAGTTTACCTGTGTGTGTGTTATGTTTCAATGTTTTTATTAGTTTTCCATTTTGTTGCAAAGAAAAAAGAAAAAAAAACGTGTAGCACCACAAGTCATCCGATACATTTCAGTATCAACATTATTCACCCTTCAGTAACCCCATAAATTTTATACTGTGATATGTATTATTATGCCATAATAACAATCTACTATATATCTGGGGGCTAGCAATTCTATTCCGTTTCCTCTGGCTATACAATGTGTTGATTATTCTCACTTTGTCTTCACATGTTAATTTAACAAAAAATAGGAGAACAATTGAATTAATTAAAAAAAGGGGGGAGAAGATGGAAAAGGAAACACAAGAAAAAGGAGTTGTAGACTCCATCGGATCTATGTATCTAATACAAAGATTAACCTGTAGGGTTAGGGGATATGCCAGAAGGGTTTACGATCCCTTGGTAGGTCAACCATGGCTCCCATACAGCTTCAAAGTTCGCATATCTATCTTGCAAGATACTGTGTAATTTCTCATGGATCATAATCCAGTTTAGCTTACGTAGTACTCTAGAGAAAGATACCCTTTCAGCTTTCCAGGATCGGGCAATTGATATCTTCGCCGCTAGAAAAGGAAAGGAGTTTGCACTGCACCCTCGATATACCCGGGGCCATTTTGTTCAGTAAGAAATGCTGCGGGTCTCTTGGAACGTGGACCCGGAGAACATCGTAGGTCAGTGCAAAAAACGTATTCCAAAATTGGCGCAACTTTGGGCACTCCCACCAGACATGGATCATAGTGCCCTTGTGATTACATCGTCTAAAACATAAAGGACTGGACCCTAGGGACATTGTCACTAACCTCGTTGGTACCAGATACCATCGTGAAAAAACCTTATAATTAACCTCTAATAAAGAGACATTCAACAATCCAGTAGTCGATCTTATAGTGCACTGTTGCCATTCTTTTATAGAGAGTGTTACCCCTAGATCTGACTCCCTTGCGTCCATATAAGCTACTTTATTAAATGGGCCCAATTGTATATCGTATATATCGTAAATTAAGGAGGTCCCCCCTCTTTGGCTGGTCCCTCCCAGACACCACTTTTCATATTTTGTTAGTGCTGGTAGGCCAACCTCCGGGATGTGTAGTGACTGTAGAAAGTGTTGTATTTGTCTATATCTATATATTTCGGATTGTGGCAGCTAAAGGGTATTCAAACAATAAGTAAGGGAAATTGGTTTATGGGATTTAATAAAGTCACCTATTCTATAGAGTCCTTTATCAACCCACCACTGAAAAGCTTTAGGTCGTTGCCTATTAATGGCGCAAGAGGGGTATGGGGAGAGGTCATACACGCCCCCACGGAGGGTGCCGCCCTAGGCAAATGCCTAGTTTGCCTCGCGGTAAATACGCCCCTGCCTTTCCTACTACGTAACCTATCCCACAGTGCTAGAGAGTGTGACAAAGTAGGAGCCACACTCTTCGGCCTTTGCCTGTGAGTTCTCCATTTTAAACCTTGATATTGGTGCCCTTAAGCGAACTAGTTTCTATATTGGCCCAATCAGGAATGTCTGCCGCAAAATATACGGAAGAAAGCTGTGACAGCTGTGCAGCCAGAAAATAAAAAAGCAAGTTGGGAACCCCCAAGCCCCCCTGATGTCTGGGTTTAAAGAGAGTTTTTTGCGAGATTCTAGGACATTTCCTAGCCCAAATAAATTTAAAGATGGATTTTTGCAATTTAATAAGTTCCGCCCATTGGATAGGTATTGGTAGAGTTCTAAAGTAGTAAAGGATTTTAGGAAGAAGAGTCATTTTAATTGAGTTAATACGGCCCATCCAGGATAAATTGTAAGAAATCTTCCCTAAGAGATTTATAAAGTGAGGGGTAGTTTGCCAAATATAATTGGGTATAGGAGGGGGTAAGCTTCACCCCAAGATATTGGAGGTAGTCCGAACGCCATTCAAATGGGAAGGAGTTTTTAAGGCCCAGCCACAACCCCCGAAGGGAGATTGATATTCAAAGCCACAGACTTTGATGCGTTAACACCGAGTCCCGATATCCAAGCAAATTCCTCCAAAAGCGCAATGATATTAGGTAATGAGGTGATCGGGGAGGTTACAAAGAGCAGCATGTCATCTGCAAACAAAGCGCATTTATGATCTTTTGACTTGCACTTAATCCCTTTGATGTCTTGGCTGCCTCGGAGCAGTATAGCCAAAGGTTCAATCGCTATTGTGAATAAAAGTGGCGAGAGAGGGCATCCCTGTCTTGTACCTCTGCGTATTGGAATAGAGTGTGTGTGTGTGTTGATAAAGTTTGTATTGAGCCCTTGACTGTCTAGGCAGATTCAGTTTCCTACATGGGTCACCGATTTGCAAGAGGTTCAATTGTAACCAGCCAGGGGGGTGAAATGCCCTACCAGGCTAGAGTTGCCACCTTTTCTTCAAGCGAAACCGAAACATTCTAACGACAAGCCCCTATCTTAATTTTGGTTGCCCCTGTCTGCCTGACATCTTGTGCCCGGGTTTCTGCTGCAATGAAACCCGGACACAGCATTCAAAACCCGGACTGTTCGGGTGAATCCTGGACAGGTGGCATATACCCTATACCAGGCTCATATACCTAACCATTGCCCTAGCGCTGTCTTAGTAACAAGCCGTGGGGAAATTTGGGTCGGAGCCGGAAAGCCATGGCAGGATCGCTAATGCAAACTAGAGGGGTTTTGGGGGGTCAGTGTACACTCTACAGGGGGTCACCTTTTCAAGTAAGTGGCACTTTGCAACAACCCCCCCGGGTTTGCTTTACATGTACAAAAAAGTGCAGAGCACATATGTTAGCAGAACTAAATGTGGAAAATACAGGTAATGAACATGCTCTATTTCTGCTCAGTTGGGTGCCCCATGTAATCTTATAATTTTGATAATGGCCACATCAAACATGTTTTTTGTACAAATACCAGACGCTGGTCCCCCGAACCCCCCAAGAAACACACTCCTGTCTGATAAGGCTAATCCATTCCTTGCAACGCAGCGTCCTTGCATAGGCAGGACTGTTATGGCAACGCACAGCGGGATGGCCGGGTCTCACAACACACCATATCACCTCCTCACAATCGCGGGCTACAGATAGCAGCTGAAAAATATTCACTCCATGGAAACTTTTACTCATGTTTTTTTTTTTTCTAAAAAGACTCCTGTTA
The DNA here is from genome assembly GCF_000935625.1 of Nanorana parkeri. Taxonomy (NCBI): domain Eukaryota; kingdom Metazoa; phylum Chordata; class Amphibia; order Anura; family Dicroglossidae; genus Nanorana; species Nanorana parkeri. Next base: position 926,058 of record NW_017306583.1, read on the forward strand.
CAGGACGCCTAATTAGGATGGAATCTGGATGGGCGAGCATTAATAAAGTAGAGTTTATAGTGGGTGACATGTGATGATTACAGGCAATGCCACAATGTTTCATGACTTCATCTCTCCGCTCACAATGGGCAATGATAAAGCTCATTAAGAAAACACATTGTAGATCAAAGCGTTTCAGGAAAGTATTGATGAACATTGCCACATGTTCTTGTAATCGGTGGCCTCTGGATTCAACCCCGCGTTACATAGGAAGAGATGTGTTTGTCGGTCTTCAGGGTACATGGAGAAATTGAAAAGACACATGCACGAGATTACAACAAAGTGGCACACAGCAACAATTTAAAGTGGTCCTGCCCTGGCAGAAATGTGAAAGAGGACATTGGGGATCCTTCTCCTTGCTTGGATGTCCCCTGAACCCTACACTGAATAAAGATGTATTTTTTTTTTTTTAAATCAACGTTTATTTAACAGAGTAATAATTTGACATTCAAACTTATCCCAAAAGACTGCACGCAGGCAGTCAGTGAATACTCATTTACATTGAATGAACAAGCATATCAAATAGTGTAGCATAATATCAGACAGATTTGGTTATATCAGGACTCAATGGCACAGTAATATACCATGAACCTGTAGAGAGAACAACATATCAGCCACTGGTCAAAGACATTACATAGCATATTTCGTACGTATGTGTAGGTCACCTTACATTTCACAATATACGTGCTGTGGGAAAGGCCTCCCCTTCGTAGCACATATTTGAGGTAGAATACAGAAACGCTAGATACTAGAAAGGCACTGGGTCCCAAGCACTGTATCACCATTACTGTCATATATCATACTTTCTGAGCTTTAGGCGACTAAGCCTCGAGGGGTGAGGTAGAGAGGAGAAGAAAAGACAAAGTTGCAAGAATCAGGCAAGAAAAGGTTAGTAGAGCAGAGGGCGGGGAGAGTAGCATGGAGGAAAGGGATCCGCGTATCTGGTAGCACCCCTGAACAGAACACATCTGCCGCAGGCTCCCCCTGGAGCGGCCCAAGGCCTAGCTGCCGTCTAGGGCCCAGGTCCTTCCCTCCAGAAGCGCCCCAGGGTCTACCCCTGCAAGGTCATGATCCGTAAGTAGGGGTCAGTGGTGGTGTAGTGTTCCCATGCTCTCCAAGTAGAGCGAAACCGCTCTTCCGTGTTACGAACAGTGGATGTGAGATCCTCCATGAGGTGGATCTCTTTGACCTTTGTGAGCCATAGGGGCAAGGACGGTGCTTGGGTTGATCTCCAGAGTGCCGGGATGCAGGCCTTCGCGGCATTGAGTAGATGAACAGAGAGGGATGTTCTGTATTGGCGTCGTGTGAGCCTGGTCATGTGCAGTAAGAACACCGACGGATCCAGCTCCAGCTCCGGAGTAATCAGGGTATTGATAATGTTACCCACATCTGTCCAGAATCTGGACAGGGAGGGGCAGCGCCAGTTGTTCCAACAGGCGTCAGGAACAACTGGGTTCATTTTGTGAAGAACGCGTGGCACCCTGTACCAGCGAGACAGGACCTTGTACCCCTGTTCCTGGAATCTGTTGGCAACCGAGCACTTGAGGGCAAAATGTATCATGGTATCTCTCTGCTGAGGGGAAAACCTAACGCCCAATTCTACTTCCCATTTTTGTAGGAACTGGGGGGAAAACTCTGCTGGAGGCGTAGTTAGTAGTTTATAGATCTGAGACAGCGCATGTCGCACCGGCTCCCCGCGTCCACAGATGACCTCAAGCGGAGTCAAAGGCCTATCTAATTGCATTGTGGCAGGTATAGCTAGAAGAAAGTGCCTAATCTGGTAGGCAGACCAAACATCCAGAGGGGAGTCAAGCATCTCCTATACGTCGGGCACCGTCATCCATGAGCCCTCCGTCCGAAAGTCCTTGATTCGGAACTTGTTGAGTCCTACTAAGCTACGCAAGCGTCTGTTCTCGAGACCCACCGGGAAGTCTCGATCCCCAATCACCGGGGTAAGCGGGGAAGGAAACTGGGAGAGCTGGGAGGTCCGAAAAAGAGACCTTGCAACCCTAAGTGTGGCCCCAATCGTGGGATGTTGGGAGCACCCTGTGGGCATGGTGCCGGACAGCCACGGAAGACCCGATAACGGAATTTGAGTAACCTCCGATTCCATGCGTACCCACTGCTTGTGGGCTGAATGACAACACCAATCCGTTACCCTGTTAAGGTGGACCGCTCTCTGGTAGAGGGTGACGTCAGGCAGACCAATCCCACCCGAGGCTTTTGGCATCGTTAGAAGACGCCTGCTAATTCTAGGAGCCCCATTTGCCCAAATATAGGACAGAAACATCCTACGGAGGCGGGAGAAGAAGGTTGGAGGAAGACTGATTGGTATTGCTTGCATTATGTACAAAATCCTAGGTAGGATGGTCACCTTGAGTGCGGTGCAGCGACCAAACCATGTGACAGTAAGGGCTTGCCATTTCCTCATGTCATGTTTGATTTGAAGCAAGAGAGGAGCAAAATTGGCGTCATACAGCATTTCAAGGTCGGGGGTGAGGAAAGTGCCCAGGTAGGGCAAGGAGCGCTCTTCCCATCGGAACGGGAACTGGTCTTGGAGAATGCTCAGTTCCGCCTGGGGTAGCGTAATATTCAGTGCTGCAGACTTAGTCCAATTGATGGCCAGGTTTGAGAGTGCTCCGTAGGCCCTAAACTCCTGCATCAATTCCGGGAGGGAAGAGCGAGGCTGGGAGACGAAAAACAGCAGGTCGTCCGCATAGGCGGCGACCTTGTGTTCCACCGAATGAAGCTTATAGCCAGCAATGCGGTCATTGAGCCTAACATGACACAGGAAGGGTTCTAACGCCAGGACATACATCAGCGGGGATAAGGGGCATCCCTGTCTCGTGCCATTCGTAAGGGGGAAATATGGGGATCTGGTCTCATTAACCCGTATCGCCGCCGTAGGGTGAGAGTATAAGGCGAGCAGCCACTTTAACATGTTAGGGCCAAGACCAATGTGTTGAAGGGTGGATCTCAGAAACATCCAGTCCACCCTATCAAACGCCTTTTCGGTATCAGTAGAGGGGATCATCAGTGGGGAGGAGGTGGAGCGAGCTCCATGTATGACATTGACCGCTCTCGTGGTGCTGTCCCTGGCCTCTCGAGTCAGGACAAACCCCACTTGGTCATCTTGCACTAATCGCTGAACGACAGGAGAGAGCCTGTTTGCTAGGATTTTTGCGAAAACATCCAGTCCACCCTATCAAACGCCTTTTCGGTATCAGTAGAGAGGATCATCAGTGGGGAGGAGGTGGAGCGAGCTCCATGTATGACATTGACCGCTCTCGTGGTGCTGTCCCTGGCCTCTCGAGTCAGGACAAACCCCACTTGGTCATCTTGCACTAATCGCTGAACAACAGGAGAGAGCCTGTTTGCTAGGATTTTTGCAAACAATTTAAGGTCAGTATTAAGCAGAGCTATTGGCCTGTAACTGCCACATTGCGCGGGGTCCTTCCCTTCCTTAGGGATCACGACGACATGAGCTCTCAGGGAGTCCACCGGGACAGGACGGTTCAGGAGTATAGAGTTGTATGCTTTCAAAAAGTGGGGTGACAACTGGTCTTGGAACCCTCGGTAGTATGGAATTGTGAACCCGTCCGGTCCGGGGCCTTGCCCGATTTGGTCTGCCGTAGCGCTCCCAGCAGTTCCTCAGGGGAGATGAGGATGTCAAGGCCCTTCCTTTCCTCCACCGAGAGGGTAGGGAGGCCCGATTGTCGTAGGTACAAATCCACCGCAGCCACTCTGGCCGGTGCTTCCCGTAAAAGGGGATCTGGCTGCAAGTTCTACAGTCGACGATAAAAGTCACAGAACTCCTCCGCCATGTCCGCAGAAAGCGTAAGCTGGGAGCCCTGTCTGGAGGTTAAGTGGGAGATGAAAGTTTTGCATTTCGGGCCACGTAAAGCTCCGGCTAAGTATTTGCTTGGTTTATTGGCATGTTCGTAAAAAAACCTTCTGCCCCACACAGCACGTCTCTTCACTTTCAAGAATAGTTGAGCGTTGAGAGCCTCGCGTACCTGCACTAGCTCCCTGTAAGTCGCCACGGCGAGGGATTTCTTATTCACCGCCTCCAATCTCCGGAGACGGTTCAGCAGGGCCTCAGTTTGGGCGTTACTCTCTCGTTTTTTTGTGTAATTGACATGAGTTTGCAATAAAATCTACGAACTTTGATCCTATAAGGATTTGGTGTGCTGGTGACGTTTCTGCAATTATCTGTATTTGGCGGCGCCATCCGCAGTCATTCCGAGCACCCCTCCCCGATCACGGGGTCATACCGGTAAGGAGTGCAACTAGCCTTTTCTTTTTTTTTTTACTCTCTCGTTTCCACCTCGCTCCGTGTTTGATGAGGACCCCCCTGATAACACATTTGTGTGCCTCCCAAACAATCAGAGGGTCGGCACTGTCTTCGCCATTGGTGCGGAAATAATCTGTCAAAGAAGACGATACTTCCCCACGAATGGCGGGATCCTGCAGAAGAGACTCATTGAGTCTCCAAGAGGAACACCTCGAAGTGGGGGCTAGTATATCCACATCCAACTGAATCGGAGCATGGTCAGAAAGAAGAGGTGTACCTACAGTTGCTGAAAGAACCTTAGGCAGGGCCGCGTGTTGAAGCAGGAAGTAATCGATCCTCCAGTATGAATGATGGACCGTCGAGTAATAGGTAAAGTCTCGCCTCTCAGGGAACAAGGTACGCCACACGTCCACGAGGCGGAGTTGCTGTAGGGCTAATTTGAGCTTCCTAAGATAGGAGAAGGAGAGGTGGGAGGCGCCCCTGGAGGTGTCGATAATAGGGTCTAGGGCAACATTAAAGTCACCACCTAGTATCAGCGTCCCCTCCTGAAACTCTGACAGGCGGGTGAGAAAGGTGTCCAGGAACTGGAGCTGGTCCGAGTTGGGCAGATACACATTGGCCAACGTCACCCCGACTCCGCCTATGCGCCCCTTTACTACTAGGAACCGACCCATCTCGTCAGCCATTTGGTCAACATAAGTCCAATCCACCGACCTGGAGATCAGGATAGTCACACCCTTAGATTTGGAGAGCGGGGACACAGCATGATACACCACTGGGTAATCCCGATTGCCCAATAAACCCATGCAGGGGGCCCGCCAATGCCGCAGTCCCACCCCCCATGAGCCACTCGCCTCCCTGCTCCTTCCTATAAGGGCAGCATATGAAACCATATGTGAGTGTAATATATGTCTCCCCTCCCTCCAGTATTGGAGAGATAAGGGGGTCCTCCCCATGACCTCCATAGGGCCAATCTTCTGGACCCTGCAAAGGGCCCAAAGGAGGGCCCACTGCATTGGCTAGGAAGGTACAGCAAACACATATAGGTATAGCCTCTACCCCCAGGAAAGAAAACAAGGCCGGCAGCTGTTGAGGACGATGTAGCTGGAATGTGGCGTCACCCATCCGCACAATGAGATGAAAAGGATGCCCCCATCTGTACGAGGCATCTGCGGAGCGGATGACCTCCAGTAAGGGCCTCAAGGATCGTCTCATGCGGAGGGTATGTCTGGAAAGGTCAGGCATGATGTGAACAGGAGCCCCATCAAAGTCCATTGGTCCCTTGTGCCAGGCCTGTCGCAGGATCTCCTCCTTTATGGCATAAAAGTGGACCCGGCAGAGAACATCGCGAGGCTGGGAGTTAGCGGTGGTTTGTGGGCGAGCTCCAAGAACTCGGTGTACCCGGTCCAATTCCATGACCGCGTCAGGGGGTTTGTCCAGGTAGTGGTTGAGGATCGCCAGGACGGTGGATCGCAGGTCCCTACTAGTGGTAGCTTCAGGGATACCTCTCAGCCGCAGATTGTTACGTCTATTGCGGTTTTCGCCGTCATCTAGCTGGAGGAAAGCCGTAGTGATCTGTGTGCCCATCTCCGAGCGGGCCGATTCCAAGGCCGACAGCCGCTGCGTGATAGAGGACGTAGAGTCTTCCAGTGTGGACACCCGGCCATCTAGTGCTGTCACCTTCTGCCCAATTTCATGGACTTCTTGTCTGAAGGCCGCCACTATCGTCGCTGCCATTGCCTCCAGGTCTCTTTTGGTGGTGAGCCGTGGGAGGATCTCCCTCCAGTCCCCCCCTAACCTCCCCCCTCCATCAGCGGGCGGTCTCCAGGGCCTGTAGATGGGAGAACAGGCGAGGGGATCGGGGATGGGGGCCGGTCACGATCGCGGGTCAGCTCCGCCATATCGTGCAGGGGTGCCGGCGCTTTGCCCTTGGGCTTAGAAGGAGTGGGGCCTGCAGCCGCCGATCGGGTAGTCGCCATGCGCGACGATCCACCTACCCGGCTTGAAGTGTCGGCGGGGGAGAAGAAGCCTGTCAGGGCGGACTGGCGAGAGCTCCGGAGTTGCGGCTGACTGCCCGGCGGCCGTGACATGCAGAAATATGCCCGGTAACTGCTTCTGAAGAGCGGGTCAATGCCGGTCGATGCAGAGCTCCTCGTTAGTGCGTCTTTACGGCGCCATTGTTAAGCCACGCCCATCCTAAAGATGTATTTTAACTATTAAATGGAGTGTGTCACTTCAATTCACAATCCTACAATTATATAAAGTGGCTGCTCAATTTTGTCCACCTGTCCATTTTTGAAGAGTCTACAAAAATACAAAAAATGCTGTTAACCCTTTTGAGCCCAGGCCTTCCTAAATTCAGTTTACTACTTACTAAGAAAGAACATGTATCAGGACTGTGATGGCATAAAATTGGATCCCATTTTGTCCAATGTGTAAGAATGCATAGAGCTTTTCAGCCGCTGATTTGGCAGCCAAGCCCTGATGAAGGAGGAGTGTGTGCAGATCCCTGAAATGTGTTGGCTTTCTTATCATGTTGATTTTCGATAAATAATGGAGTATTGTGTACTCTATGACCATTGGTGTGGTGCCCTTTCAGCTACCCAAACGTTATTTTTACTGTCTGGGACTTCTTGCCTCTGTAGCAGTCACCCCCCTACACAATAGGGGTCACACATTTTTTGGGGAATTGAGCATTAACAGCTGCTGAGATAAAAATATCAGCCAACAGGGAAGTGAATTGGTTTCAGTTGGTCAGCTGACCCATAGACTTGTATTGTAAGAAAAGGCAGAAAAGCACAACCACTGTGGAGCGCTGCAAAGCAAAAAGCAAAGACTGGCTATGTAATGAGCAAATATGGCCGTTCCAATGTACAAGTGTAGCCCCCTTCACCTTTTCTGAGGTGGCAACTAGACATTTAGTGATTGCCGGGGCTGTAGTCAGCCTGGCTGGATTATAGTGGCATTTATCTGGTTAATTCCAGGTGTCTGGCATTGATTGTACCCCCCTGTGCGGAGTGTGACTCTGCTGTATTGTCGGACAGCCAATGAGGGACGCGGTGAGTGTATGAACAGGAAAGCAGCCAATCACTGGGTTTCTTTCAACCAGTGGTGCATGCTGGGATGGGGTACATATATTGGAGGGAATTGCCATGTGCTCAGACTAATCTGGACCAGCCATGGATTAGCATAGGGCTGGGTGCTGTCCATTCACCCCCAGGCCTCAGGCAAAAGTGGGCAGAGGCTGGAGTGTGGGAAGTGTTTCCCTAGGCCTCAATTATGGAGGAGGAGTGTGCTGTTGCCAGAGGAGGAGAACCAGGAAGATGGATGGCTACTGAAGGTACTCAGAATTTAGAGGACCTCAGGAGCATGGCTGGTGTCTCTCCTGCTGCTGCGGATTTATGTTCATCCCTGCTCATCTGTTACTCCAATTCCTATTTGCTGTACCACAAGTGGATCTACACTCAGGGCCGGTGCTAGGCTATTTTACAGCCCCATTCTCTTGCCGGCTAGCTTCCGCGGGCAACAGGTGAATGTAAACAGCCAGGAGAGCAATAGCCAGCCTGCTATTGGCTTTTGCAACTTAAAATAGATGGGGGGCGTCGTGGGAGGGGTGAGTGATCGAGGCTGCGCTCTAAGCAGCAGTACGCCCTAGGCGGCTGCCTAGTTTGCCTAGTGGCAGCACTGACCCTGTCTACACTGAGATGCTAAAACGGTCTGGAGTCTATGTCTGTTGCACCCAGGATGTCTAGGATCCCTATACCCTCTCTCCCAAGTGTGAAGATGTTTAATCAAAGTTATTCAGCATTGCATTACTGGAGTGGACATCAGCTTTGTGGGCACTAGAAGAGGGCGGTTAATGCTAATAGGGCAGATGAAGACCAAAACCCCCTAGACATACTAGTGATGACCAGGGTTATTCCAGTGGCTCCTTAGGGGGTGAGAGCTACACATATAATAGTATAAAATGACACATTAATGCAAGAATTCTACAACAGGAACACAGTCAAAATATTGTTTACATTAAGCTGATTTCTTTCGAAGAAAATATTAAATACGATACAATTCCTTTTAAATATAAACAAGTGAAAATTGCTGTGGTCTTTATTCTTCCTTTACACCACACAGGCCCACTTTAATGCTGACTATATGGACAGGACTAGATGTTCTTGGAATAATTTGCTTAATTTTGATGATTTCCACGAGATGGCCCGAGCCACCATTCCTCGAATTTTTTCTGAACCATTGATGTTCGCTTTGGGGGAAATGGTTAGTTTCGCTGGGAAGTGAGTGTCCCCAGCACAAGGACTCCGAGCAGCTGTGCTAACATCGCAGCATTAGAATATTCTGCCTGGCAGGCTTTCCATTATCTACTCTATAATTCAGCTCTTCAGTGCTACATAACAAAAGTACATTTCACATGAATTGCAGCAGATGTCCTTCTATCGCTCTCATGAAATTATTGTGCAGCACCTGACAAGCAGCAATATATGAACAGTAACCATTTCTTTGTCAGTGGCTTGAGTAAGGAAAGTCAAATGCATTAAGAAACGTCAAAGCTGGACGCCAAGAAGAAATAAAAGACAACAAGGCATGCAGCTCTGTAATTATTAATACATCATCAACAATATATTTTATATTCATTTGGTATAACCATTTTACTGCCACCAACGTACGTCATAGAGTCCCAGCGGCCGTAGCATCCGGAAGTCTTGTGCTGCCACAGTGGTTGCATGGAATATGGCAATCCATAGCCATGGTTAATATTCACATTAATGTTAAATGAGAATGTATGTAGTTTATTTTCCATAAGTCATTTGCTTATTGATATCGTATGGCTAAGTTCATATACTGACCTCTTGTGGCCTTTCTAGTTATTGCATTGGTTATTGCACATGTTTTCTGTGTCCCCTTCCATCTATGATGTATTTCCACTTCTTGCTCAGGGTGGAGTGTCATGGCTGCTTCTAACAGGACCATATGCTAATTTGCATTGCCTGCTTGGAAACATTATCATCTTTGACCGCCTTAAATACCGCCAATTCATTCATCTGCTGTATCGTGTTGTCTGCTGCACACAATAAAGCAGTTTGTGGATGAAAATGTATTTGGTGAGTTCAGCTATCTGATTAGGATTGTCCGCAGTGATTATATCTGCTTATACAGGCCAGACATAGAGGTCTCAGCAAGGGTTAAATCGCTAATACAACAATCATCAGAGTCAGAATAAGTCTGTTTACCTGTTAAAGCTGCCTGATCGCTTCCAGGGGCCAGTAAATAGTGCCCCCCCACCTGGCACCCCCCTACTTTGCTTCCCGGGCTCCACTTCTCCTTCTTCAGGCCTGCAAACAGCATCATGGGTTTTGGTGGGTAGAGGGGAGAAAGATCATTGCTAATTCTCCTCCCCATTGAATGAAACTGGAAGCGATGATGATTTAATCACTTCTGGTTTCTGAGCTGTCCTGGCTGTCCTGGCCATTTCCTGGCTAGACCCCTAATGTCACCTTAAAGAGCACCTGTCATCACTAAAGTGCCATCACATAAGGGGCTTATTAGCCCCCCTATGCAATGGCCTTAAGTAAAAAAAAAGTTTAAAAAGTCAGATTAAATAAAAGATGTTTAATAACGCCCAAAAATGTTTTACAGTCCCCCGTCCCTGCGCACATACTAATGCAAACACACGTCGGATGCGCCCAGGACCGGATTTTCTCCCCCTGGTGCCCCAACGCCAGTTTGCGCAATGGGCCCCCCCCCCATGGAGAATGCCAACCAGATAGCGGGGTGGCAGGGTTAGTTTGAATTTTTTTATTGTTTCTTTCTTTTTTTTAAACTTTTTTATCACTTTTTTAGTTTATTTATTTTTTAACCTTTTTACATTTTTATTTATCTTGTCATCTTTTACTTTTTATTTTTTTATCATTTTTTATCTTATTTTTTATTTATAATTATTTTCTATTTACTTGGCACGACCTCATCTTTTATATGTTACAAAAAATAGCTATTATATTGTATTCTGTGCACTAAAATTAATCTAAAAGAGAACTATGGGGTAAGTGTTTTTCCTTATAGTTCTCTTAGGGTCACGGGAGGACATATACTAACCTCCTCCCTCCTGTGATCCAAAGCTCAGTATATAGCAGGCTATTGCTCTCAAATACTGAGAGCGCCGCATCTGAGACGGATCCCGACAATACTGTCTGGAACCACCCAGCTGCATGATCGACAGCTGGCTCTGCCTATCTAGAGGCAGAGCCAGCTGTGCCGCCCCCTCCCCCTCCATTCCTACACTCATTGCTGGAGGATCGGAGAGGGGAGGGGGAATCCCTGCAGGGAGAGGTAAGTGACAGTCACGGCTCTCTGCAGGAAGATAATCGAAAAGTGAGCGAGCGACGGTATGTGTTCGCCCACTTCCCGATCAATAGAGCCAACCTGTGACAGTTTCATTGTCACAGGTTGGCTCTAACTATGAGGATGAGTGGAAATCATTTGATAAAGAATTGCACTAACATAGTGCAACATAAAAATTTGCACCTGGTTCTCTGCCTTCAGGAATTATATAATTCTGGTTCACCATCGCTGGTTCAGAGATGACACCGTCTTGTAAATCCTGGTGGTAAAAAAAACAAGTGTCACTTATTGTGCAACCCAATTGTCCTAATGGGCCAGAGATTTGTATAGCCGCAATGGCCCTGCAGCCTTTCTTCACATAGGATAGGGAAGTTCTTAGTCTGGACATGAAAAGTAGAGGCACCAAATGACCTACCTCTAGTAAAAATGCTAAAACTTTAATGAACTGTAAATTATTCCACTTAAAAAAACACCAGCAGAGCCTCAGCATGCCATGAGCATTAAAGTGTGCTTGCTGCTTCTCATCTTCAAGACTCATGACAAGCTGAGACTATGCTTGTGTTTTGTAAAAGCAATCATTTACAGTTTATTACAATTTTACACTTCTTCCTACACTCAGGTCATTTTGCGCCTTTTCTTACCATGTGCTCCTGGTGCGCAGTTCTTGGCTGTATTCATAAATATCTAACACAGATCAGCCCCTGCTGTAGCGTCTCTTGTGATGTGCTACGTGCAGGGATAGCCAAGCCTCAGCCCTCCAGCTGTGGTGAAATTACAAATCCCATCATGTCTCTGTCTCTGCAAGTCATGCCTGTGGCAGTCAGAATCTTTTCCCTTCCTTTTGGGACTTGTAGTTCCACAACAGCTGGAGGGTCCAAGTTTGGCTACCCCAGTGTCACAATGTACAGTCTGAGTGATCAAGGAGAGACTAAGGAAATGCTTTCTTATACCTGCAGCAGACTAGACATCTCAGTTTAGCCTTGCAGGGGGTCAAGGAGGGCTTTGTAATGATGAAGACAGAGCTTTTGTGAAATGCAATACTGTTTTTGTACATTGTGACATGTCAGGAATGTATTTTTGCAGACTTGTAAAGTTAATAAAAGGTCACGTTCTAAGGCATAGTATTGTATTACTCTACAATACTATACTACTATGATACTACTATACAAAGTCTGATGTGTAATATGTTTTTTAAATGTTACCAATTTTCTGTTTAATAAATCTACAGCAGCCAAACGTGTCAATATTGAGCTCTGTAATTGGAATGGATGCAGGTCTCTAGTTCACTGCTGGCATGCCAATGGCGGTTTGCACGAGGCGCGTACACGTGCGCAGGAGGGTTATGATATGGCAGGTCAGCGATTCATGACCAGGAGACATTTCCCTCTTATGACAAACAAGGTCCCAGCAGCTGACATTCCCATTTAATAGGGATTCCAGACTATATAGGCGGCAGGATCTAATGCAAAGGATACATAGTGGAAACATAATTTCACCTTCATATGGAAACAAACATGGAAGCAATGACACAATCAGTTCAAGAGGACCTGTTACCCATCTACAGCTGATGAAGCTTAAAACCTAATCTGTGTATTGGATAATTCTGGATAATTCACCTTTTGACTTGTATTCCCAAGAACAGCCATGGCAAACATTTACCAGCATGCACTGTGGCCTCATGATTGGCTCCAAAAGGTCACATGATGTTTAACAGCATGTCCAAGCGTAAATGGTTTAATGGTATCCCTGGGCCTTTTGTACTTTAACATGTTTACCAAAATGAAATAAACTGCAGTGGTGTACCCCTCAGATAACTGTTTATCTGCAGCAGTTGGAAAATGTATGTAAGCTAGAAATAGACTCGTTCACGTAACCTTACATCAACTGCTGTGGAATGGGTCACTCTACATGTAAATGCCACTTAACTGCCTGGGTTTACATCAGGGTGAATTTACTTAGAAAAATGACTTTTTTCCCTTTTAAAGCAAAAAAACCCAACAACTTTCTGCAGCTTAAAACCCACCTCCGGT
>NW_017306583.1:938946-955374 GCF_000935625.1 Nanorana parkeri
CAGCGGTATTTTATGTTTGTTTTTTACTCACCTTTTTCTGATGTCTTCTGACCGGTCATGTGACACACTGCATCCTCTTCTGCTTCCTTCAGCTGTGGGCAGTCCTATATGATGCAGAGTGGCACAAATGTATCAATTTACAGAATGCAGTGATCAGGGGGCAAGGCCATGACATCCTGCACTCAGTATTTTCTCAGTCTTCCAGGTTAGGTGACACTGGAGAGTCATCTGAATGGTTGAGGACATCTTGTGGTAAAGAAGAGGTACTGCAGGAAACAACTCCAGATCAAAAGTGGGTATAGCAGCCAGAGTTGCCTTTTTATAGGAGGCCCAGGGGGACAATAAAAACAAAACACCATGGAGTTGGGTTTTGAAGTCACCTAATCACCACAAGGTCACTCTTACTCAAATAACACAATATAAAAGAACAAGCTATATACTTACTTTCAGGCAGCCCATGGGTTAAAGTGTTGCCTCTTTGCTTCTCCCCTGGCCGCAGCAGGTATTCTGCACACACAACAAACTGTGCTTCCTCCTGCCAGATCTTCTCTACAACTAAACCCATCACGGGTGGTAGGAGGTTGGATTCAAGTTTTTGTATATGATGTGTACATCTCTTGCTAAATAAATCTTTTACTCGGTGGAGCCACTGGTATGCGGTCGTTTCTTCTTACACAATTGCTCACAATTCTTTAGGCCAAAATGACGTCTTAAATGCCGACAGCCTCCTGGGATATCCGCGTCATGCCTCCCTGGAGGCTTCAGTGTACTCTGAAGCTGGCTTCCTGATGATGTGCCAGGACACATGGGCATCATTAGGGGGCCAACTGCAAGAGCCAGCTGGCCCCTTATGACATAAGTAAAGAAGATGGTGGCATAAAAAGCAGTGTGCAGCGAAGATTACAGCAAGACAACGCTGCATTCATTGGACATGTCAGCATGTGTTTTGAAGATAACCCAGCGAACAAGGTAAGTGAGGATTAGAAAAAAAAATAGCATGAGTTGGTGTTTTAGTTTTGAGATATTGAAACCCAACTCCAGTTCATACATTAAAATCTCCCCATTGTGTAAACGTAAAAAGCCCCGGCTGTCAATGACATACCCCCTAGGTTAGCTTCCTCATGCAGCCTGAGCTTACAGTACAATACTGCAAAAAGTAAGCACCATTCTATGCAGCAACAAGGACTATCCACCACCACACGACCAAGACAAGGGGCCCAGATCATTAAGTGACCGTGTGAAAGACACCTGGAATTAGGTATACATGCCTTACGGTTGGCGGAGAAGGGTGCTGTTGGGAGCGGAATGGGGGGGTTAAACTGGAGATAGGCTTTAAGGTTGTGTAAAGTGAATAATCCAGCCTTTAGTTCTTCAGTGTGCGCACTTTGCACTGAGTTGGAACAATAAGGCAGGAAGGAGCTGGGAAAATCTGTGAGATGCCGCTTGTAAAGCAGTCTGTCATCACTTAGAAAAAACACCCGGTCAACGGAGGACACATTCAACCACACAACATTGCTGGCAATCTCTTTTTCTATGACCTGCTTAGCTTCTCAGACGTTTGAAGTGAACCTATACAGGAACTAGGGTAGCTGTCATGGCTGAGGTTTTTTAAAGGTGCATGAAGCTGATCCTGGCTACACTACTATGTGCACCATTGGCATAAGTATGCATGATGGAAGGGCACATTTTTCATTGGCTACATGCTTGTTCCAGTTTCAGTAACTCACTAAATAGTGGAGCCAGGACTGGAAAAAAAAACACCTTTGAGCCCTAAGCCCATTCTGATTATGTTTATTTAAAGTCATGCCTGCATGATTGGCAGTGTTATTTTGTGTTATACACACTCAGGAGCTGGGAGGTGTGTCTTTGTATCATGAGGTCAATCAGTCAACAGAATACCAAATGTCAGACCTTAGAAGGCCTCTCAGCTCCAAAAAGTCAGGCAACCAGTGAACACCAGTTGTGGGGAGGGCAATACTTAAATCAGTGTACACCTGTTGTGGGGAGGGTGGTGCTTGAACTAGTGAACACCAGTTGTGGGGAGGGCGGTGTTTGAACCAGTGAACACCAGTTGTGGGGAGGGTGATGCTTAAACCAGTTACCAGGCCCACTTTTAGGACCAATCATAATCAGTATATTACAGAGCTTTTTCAGACAGGACAGCCAACTAAAGAAGGCAAGGATAACATTTAGAGACATTTAACAGATAGCTAACACCTTTGAAGTCAATTTACCCTAAATGGAAATGTTTCATGTTAGGATGAAGCACAACTTTACTTTTTCAATCCTTTCCTTTGTGGTTGACTGTATGATATTATAAATGATATTATATTCAATCTACAAAAATGCGGACACCACCCAGATGCAGATTCATTTGTAATCGTCCAAGCATTTATCAGTAAACACCTTATAATTCCTATTGTAGGCTTCCATTGTAAGTATTCCCCAAAGACGTAAAACGACAAGCTTCTGGCGGCAAATGTGGAACGCTGCACTCTCATCAGCGAATTCTCATGGCTGATGTGTTCAAAACACTTACCATGAATAATCATTTCCTGCTATTGTAAACAACACCAACCTGAGATTCCACACATACAAGGGAAAACTGTGCTTCTACACTTGATCTTCTGCTAACTTCCTCTGACTCTTACGTGAAAAACTCTCTACCCTGTGACCTCTGGATTCCAGCATGATTCCTGTTTATTGCGTTTACGGAAGAGGGATGACATTCGGAATAATCAAGAACAAACCCTTATTAAGGTAGGCTTATTAAAGGTCCTGTGCCTCTGATTAATCTAAAACCAGAAACATAATTTCTGTCTACCTGCCCTTACCAGGAAACTTTAATCACATGCTACATATCTTCTATCTCTCATCGATTTCAGTGGTGAGATCTTCCAATCAGAATCCCCAGTTTCTCCTGACCATGCTAGTCATTACAAAGCCAAAACTCAGTCTTACAGCCCTTCAATTAATTGTTCATATTGCAGAAGGTATAATCAGGGAAACCCAGTTAAAAAAGTGTGGCAACTTCAAAGTGACCTTGAAAGAGGGCCCTACAAATCTCCTATCTCTCTTTGAGTGATAGCAAGGAGCATCCAAGAGGTGTAGTTGAGAATACCAGACCTCCACAGTCACAGGCTCAGGAGCTGGTCTTCCCAGGACAACAGGACAATTTAAAATGTATTTCAAGCTAAAACATTTACTTTAAGCTTTAGATGGAGTGCTGAAGGGGTATTATTATTATTGGTATTTTATATAGCGCCGACAATTTACGCAGCACTTTACATAGTTGCACATTCACATCAGTCCCAACCCTCAAGGAGCTTACAAACTAAGGTCCCTATATCACATGCATACATAGAGGGCCAACTTAGACAGGAGCCAATTAACTTACCAGCATGTCTTTGGAGTGTGGGAGGAAACCGGAGTACCCAGAGGAAACCCACGCAAGCACAGGGAGAACATGCAAACTCCTTACAGATAGTGACCTAGCTGGAATTCGAACCAGGGACCCCCAGTGCTGCAAGGTAGAACTGTTGTCAGGCTTATTTATTAATTTATTTATTTTGCTGTCTGAGGTCCTATGGGGGAGATTCACCTTCTCTATTTGTCCCAATGACCATGGCCACTAGGGCACAAAGTGATGGAAAATCCAAAATGTTACCGTTATTGCCAGAAATAAGGTGAGAATCATTCATCCAATGGGGACACATGTACCAGACACATGTGCATTTCCACATTGGCAGACACGTTGGAGAAACCTCACTGTATGTTTTTTATGTGTTTTTCACACACAGTATATCTAAAACAATAAAAACAAAATTTCTTACCTTTTTATCTGTCCGCTTGGAGCAGAAATATACATAGGATTCTACAGGCAGCTTCTAATGGGTGGAATAGATAGCAGTGTGGAGAAAAGGGGTCTGACTGAGGGATAGTTTTTTTTTTTTTTAAAGTTCGTTAACATACAATGCCTTGAGATCTTAAACCCTTTGTTGGCACAGACAGTCCTGTTCATCTAGTTTACAAGTGTTAATTAAATCTGCCAGCACAGTACAGATAGGGTTCATTAGTTGAAACAAAACCCTCCCAACCCTCTAGACAGTGAGAGCTAAGCAGCATTTTGTTCAGTCCTAGAGTCTGCAGAAAGCAATTTTAAAATATTGTATGCAATGTGAATGGGGACAATTTATAAATAAAAAGTAGGTGTTATCCCAATTTGGCTGCAAAAGTGGAAATATACTTTAAACTCCATCTGACTTTTCTCAACAGCCTTGAAAGTTCAGCAAATTGTGATTTGGACGCAGGTCCAGGAATTGAAAAAGAGACATTTATTGCCTCGAAATGTCATTAATAAAGCAGATTTTCTTAGCTTTGCCCAGTTTTTAATCATGTATTATTAAAAGAGCTAATTTACTTCAAAGACTTGTGTGTGAATCACAGTGAACTGTGTGAGATAACCTCTGGATGCTGTAAGAATTCAACACCAGGTACAGGTGGAATCTCACCGGAAGATAGTGACATCACTGCCTGCAGTACGGAAGTGGGAAAAAAAGATACATATATTATACAACTTTTTTTCCTTTAATAAGGATTTGAGCGACTTTGACAAGGGCCAAATTGTGATGGCTAGAAGGCTACGTCAAAGCACCTCCAAAACTGCAGCCTTTTGTGGGATGTTCCCTGTTTGCAGTGGTCAGGACATACCAAATGTTGATTTGGTCTCCAGATCTCAATCCAATCGAACCTCTGTTAGATGTGCTGGAAAAACAAGTCCACGATCTTCCCCGTCATAGTTTGTCGACCATTTATAAGATCCTTGGTGACCTGAGCCATCCCTCACCTCCACTGTAAATAAGCAAATGGGAGCAAGATCTACAACAACCTTTGAATCCTTCTCAACATTCTAAACTGGTATGAACGTGTTTTTCTGCCTCTTCTGATCGTTATCTGTTGAAAGTTAATAATTTTAAACTTTTGGCCAGATGGTACATGGTTCCACTTACGGACATGCAATTTGCCCTTCGATCTCTTCACTCTGCTGGCGCTCCTGTGGTTCCACTGGTACCTTTGCCCACTTATGGTGGGACTGTCGACGGGTGTGCGGTTACACAACTTATTGAAGTAATCACTGGTATTTCCAAGACCCTGGACACATGGCAATGTCTCTTTCACCTTACTCCTATGTCGGTCGAGTCCTATCAGAAGATTTCGGTACCCTTCATGTTGAATGCTGACAAAGCTCTCATACCCAAATACCGGCGCTCCCCTCAAATGCCCTCCATTGCAGAATGGCTAGCACGAGTAGACAGATTGAGATTAATGGAGGAACTTCTCCATTCTGACAGAGACGAATACAGCATCTTTTACAAAACATGGGCATGTTGGCTTAAGTTCAAAACTTCTGATCAATATGCTTCCCTGTTGTCGCTGGGTCCGAATGTATCATCCAACTGAATATTTGCAATGCACCTACTGTCATATACTATCTCTTACTACAGATCCCCTTGATATAAACTTGGATTTGTCTACTTTCTGCAGATTGTGATATTTTTCTAGACCCTGGCTGGGCTCTGACCCCCCCCTCCTCTCCCTTACACCTCTTTCCCCTTGTGGATGTATGTGTCCCTTTGTTTGTCGAGTGGTATCCTTTTATTATGTTATACACTTTCTGCTATGATGTATGAATATGCCACCTATACGTGTGTCTACTTCCATACCCTTGTTTATTTGTATGTTTGGTGAAAAATTCAATAAACATTTAATAACTAAAAAAAAAAGTCCAATCTATGGAAGCCCCACCTTACATCTTACAGGACATAAAAGATCTGCTACTAATGGCTTGGGGCCAGATACCACGGCATACCTTCAGAGGTCTAGTGGAGTCCATGCCCTGACAGGTTAGGGGACCTACTTAATATTAAGCAGGTGGTCATGTTATTGCTGATCGGTGTATGTTTTGTGTGCTATCCTTCCATTGTGCACCCCTCTAGCTGGTTATTAACTGGGCCGCTGCCATTACATTTTTGTGCAGGAGACCCTCCCCACTTATAGCATATAATTGTATCAGCGAGTAATTTTACAAAGAAAATGAGTTTTATGTCTGAATAATTTTATTTGGAACACACAAATCTATACATGTAACTTTTTGTTTTTTGCTTACACACTCCATTAATAGCCCTGGTATTGACACAAGGCATTCAACGCCTGTTCCTTCAAAATTCATAGAGATGGAACATAAAGCTCTGCATATGATCTACACAGGGGCATTCAGGCAATGGAAACAGTGGCGTATTGTTCTGTTATTATTGATCCACGTGCCAGGTGCCAAGGTGATCCTCTTCATCCTTACAATCTCACCTGGTGTCAGGCCACGTGTGTCTTTATGATGTCACAATGGCACTGCAGTCCAGGTGGTGGGACGGGTGAAGACAGGTCTCCTTCTGTCTGTCAGTGAAGATGCTTAAGCCGTATCACAGGACAAGAGATTCCTATCATTGCACAGGTGGTGCGGCTGCTGCTGCTGCTACAAAAGACTGGCTTGTTGGTCTCGCTGCTGATAACTGATTTGGAGGGAACAATATGTACAGTATGTCCAGCTAATGTATAGAGGCACGGATGCTCAGGTGGTCCCCTGGATTAGATCATCCATTAAAACAGCAAGTCTTTGCTATACAAATCAGCCAAATTGATAATACAGTGCAGGAACATTACATTTGTACTACAAGTCTACAAACCAACTAAAAAGGCACAAATCAATGTAGTTCTGTATTTATTAATACAACAGTAAATGTGTGTTTTTAAAATGCAAGCAGTGTACAGGTAAGTACCTGACTTGGTTCCAGTCCCTGTACAGCAGAGCTCAGATTGGAAGAAAAGCAGCAAAAAGAGGCAATAAGTTGTCCTGCTCATGTACTAACACAGGACATGCTGATAGGAGGAGAGAACAGAGTGACAGAGATATGAACTGCTGCCTTTCCTAACGCTCTCCTATCACTGTGTAGTCACAGAGTGGGGGAGGAACAAGTCTTGTACTTCACTGCAGCAGAGAAAAATCAGGTCTCCCGTCCTGCTAGACCAGCCTGTGCGCTGTGGCGAGCTGTTTATTTTTTTTGGACTGGATGGACAGAAATACATATCGTTTGGCAGGTAAAACAGCTCTCATGTATGTATTTTATCTGTGTATTTAGTTGCTTGCTTGGAGTTCAGGTTTATATTTAGAAGGTCTATTTAAGGTACGTTTTACTATGTATTTATAGCCAAATTAAAGTAAGAACCTCTGTTAGGTTTTTATTTGTCTGTATCCCAGTTGGGGAGATTTCTCCTCATTTCATGCCCTAGTGACAAGATGTCAGAATGACATGAAGTAAGCAGAGATTTCTTTGATAGGACAGAGACAGCAAGAGAAGCAGAGTAGGTAGGGGTCAGTAGAACATCTATCAGGACCTTAATTAGGCAGCCACTGATGAGTTAATGATACAACTCACAGCCATTAAACTTGGTCCCAGAAAGTGTGACAGTTATCCCAAATATACAGCCAACATTTTGGCTTGAGACACAGGTGGCCAGACATGTGACCAATTTCTCATTTTGCCCAGAGTTTTGTATAAATTACCCATTTCCTTGACTTTGTCTACATTCACAGCATATACGTGTGATGATGCCAAGTGTAGCCCCCCTCACCTTTTGTGAGGTGGCTACTAGACATTGAGTTATAGCCAAGGCTGTAGTCAGCCTGGCTGGATTATAGTGGCATTTATCTGGTTAATTCCAGGTGTCTGGCATTGACTGTACCCCCCTGGGTGGAGTGTGACTCTGTTGTATTGTGGGACAGCCAATGAGAGACATTGTTACATAGTTACATAGTATTTGAGGTTGAATAAAGACACAGGTCCATCAAGTTCAACCTTTGTGTGTCTGTTTGTGATTGTGTGTGCGTGTGTGTGTGTACATGAATCCCTGCGTGACCTTGTTTTTAAGTGTACCTGTACCCCTGTATCTTACAGGCTCTTAGGAAGGTATCTAAATGCTTTTTGAATGATTCAACACTCTCAGCTGATACCACTTCTTGTGGCAGCAAGTTCCAGACTTTAACCGCTCTAACTGAAAAAAAGCCCCTACGCCCCTTTTGGTTAAATCTTTTCTCCACCTGTTTTAGGTGGTGGCCTCTTGTCTTTGTTATGGAGTAAGTGTATGTACAGTACAGCAGCCAATCACTGGGTTTCTTTCAACCAGTGGTGCATGCTGGGATAGAGTACATATACTGGAGGGAATTGTCATATGCTCAGACTAGTCGGGACCAGCCATGGATTAGCACAGCACTGTCTGCTGTCCAGCTACCCCCAGGCTAGGCCGAGGTCTGGAGGTGGGCAGAGGCTGGAGTGTGGGAAGTGTTTCTCTAGGCCTCAAGTATGGAGGAGATCTGTGCTGTTATCAGAGGAGGAGAACCAAGAAAGCTGATGTCTGCTGGAGGTGCCTGGAATATAGAGGACCTATGGAGCATGGCTGTTGTCTCTCTTGCTGAGAATCTGTATTCATCCCTGCTCATCTGCTACTCAAATTACTACTCGCTGTACCACAAGTGGATCTAGACTGAGATGTTTAAAAGGTCTGGTGAGTCTGGAGTCTGTCTGTGACACCCTGGATGTCTAGGATCCCTATACCCTCTCTCCCCAGTGTGAAGATGTTTAATAAAAGTTATTCAGCATTGCATTACTGGAGTGGATATCAGCTTTGTGGGCACTAGAAGAGGGCGGTTAATGCTAATGGGGCAGCTGAAGACCAAAACCCCTAGACAGACTAGTGATGACCCGGGTTATTCCAGCGGCTCCTTAGGAGGTGAGCGCTACACCAAGTTTTATTTATATCAGGCTGAAATTTCCCAATTCCCTAGATCGATTTTTCTGGCAATGCAGGCTTGCTGCTAGAATCCTTGTACTCAAGAATTCAGAGTTTTTGCCGGAGTTCTACTTTTCAGACCGCAGTCTCATGTCTATGAATAGCTTTCCTGGAGACAGTGTAGTCACCAGCACGGCTCTCCAGCTGTGCCCTGTCTGTTGGTCCTGGCCGCTCTCGGCTCTTCTGGAATCTCCACACAAAACGCTGCACAATGTTATCTTGATTACACAGTTCTGCCCTTGGCACAGTATTGGCAGGCGCATGACACTGCTTGCAAGAATGTGTTGTGGAGACGCATTTTATTTGAGAATGATTTGATCGCCAAGTCGTAAACGATCTACAAACAATGCAGAACAGTTAAAGAGAAATCCTTAGAGAGCTTACTCAACAATTCACCCGAATGTAGTGACATGGACTGTGTCACACTTGTGTGAGGGAGTCCATAGAGGTTTTGTTCTGGAGTTTCTTATTCATGCCCCCCCATACTGGATTCTGAAGAAATTGATAAAGAGATCAATCAGTTCAGTGATGTTCTAGGGAAAGTTTGAGCTGCATGACTGTTGCACTGGCATCATACCAATACTTGCCTTTTTACCCACACAATAAAAACACTGAACTTTTTTGGTTTGGAGGGCAAGTCAACCAATTAAGCATACAATCATACCTAAGCGTGAGCATTTAAAGGCGATTTTGGAGTGGTATGTTGTTTTTGTTGTTGTGCGTTTTGCACCTTTTTTCTGTCCTGAGCATTTTTGTTTTGTCCAATGGAAAGCTAGTTACTTGGAGGAGCAGATGATTGTTTAGCCTTGAAGAAAACTCATTTTCAGGTGATTTCAGGTGCTCCTACGGTAAGGTGACCAGATTTTTAAAATGAAATCAGGGGACATTTGTTTTTATTGGCAAATGGTTAAAAAAAAACGATTTTATTAGCATATTATCCTCAAATAGGCTTCCTCTTGGGTTTGAATCTTAAAGGACATAAGTGTAGATAACCGCTGCACTCCTTACCGAATGCCCCTTGTACTGAAAGGTGGGTGCTGAAGCGACTGTGGATGGTGCCGTGCATCACAGTATACATCAGAAATGTCACCAGCACACCAATGGATGATGTCCAAAGTAAAGCATAGTTTATTCACGCATATTGTCACATAAAAATTGCAACGTTTCGGGGCCACGCAGTATTGGGTTTCTTGTATTGATTGTCATGTTAAGCCTGATGAAGGGGACCCACCGTGGCCCCGAAACGTTGCATTTTTGATGTGACAATATGCCTGAATATACTACGCTTTATTTTGGACATCATCCATTGGTGTGCTGGTGACATTTCTGATGCATACTGAAAACTTAAAGGAAACCTATGGTTTGCCTATGCAGCATAAAGCATCAGGCCTGCTTCAGTGCTCAGTGCCGCAGCATATACTTACCTAAGTACCATCCCCTGCTGCTGTGTTCAGCTACTGGTAGCAAAAAAAGGGAAGCCCTGTGTTGTGCTAGTAGGAGCTTATACAAGGCAGAGGATTCCCATGCCCCCTCACAGAAGATTCTGTGACAGTGCTGGACCAATCAGTGTAGTCACACAGTGAGTCCATACCTTGGTATAAGCTCGACTCTTAGTTTACACAAGACTTTCTTTTGCATCCAGTAGCTGAACATAGCAGAGGGAGAGAGAAAGGAAGGCAAGCATATGATTCTGGGAAAGAATACATTATAATGATACAGCTGCACTGGCCAGGTTAGATCGGAGCTTTCGGGTGAAAAGCAATTCCTAGTGCACACTGTTTAAAGCTCACAGTGTGCAAAGACATGAGAGTACCTGGATACTTTTTAGGAGAGGAAGCTGTACAAATGGTGATTATTATAGGTAAGAATGAACCATGTACTTACTTTTCCTTCGTTCACTATCACCTGGTGTCAGGGAAGGAGTCCAAAAAAGTTGGTTTGGAGCTTGCACAGAGATTTACTTGCCCAGTCCTTGCAGATGAATGTTGCAGTGCGAGGAAAGACAAGTAAATGCTGTTTGGGAAAGGGCTCCTATATGGGAAAAGGAAAGGAAAACCATTTTTTTTTGTACAAGGCAGGGAAAGGTTAGAATCTTTGTCCATTAGCTAGATGCCCCTTCACTTTCTACTCCATCACTAGGACAAGGAGTAAAGAAATCTTTTTGGAGACAAACAACAAAAGTAATTTAAAAAATACAGGGATTCAGGCCTTTGTCCATTTTTGTTTTTGCTGCCTTTGTCTCCAAATAGATTTCTTAACTTCCTTTTGTGTTACTGTTTCAGGAAGTGAAGGGGAATCTCTTTGACGAGCAGACAGGAATAGACAGACACAGACAATGGAATGTTTTGGCTGGGGTTATCTTTTAATTCCCTTTTAAATAAGCTATGATTTTGTTTTTATACTCACCTGATCCCTGTATCCACCACCGAGTGCAGCCTCCCGTCTCCCACGCTCTCAGAAGCTGCATACAGCGTGTGCTGGTTACTATTGAACCTGGCGCATGCTGTAGGCAGCTTCTGACACGCTATTAGCATAGTGGGAGCTACGCCAAAGGCGCAGCCGCCTTCCCCGCTACGCTAATAGCGTATGTCACGTACCTTAGGGGAGTCTGAGTTAACGAGGGCGGCCTCTCTCACAGCTCCGGTCCCGGAGCATCTGGATTGGTTACAGGGGCGCCGGGGGGACACAGAGGGGCAAGGGTGCCAGAGGCTGGTTAGCCTGTTGCGTCTGCGAGATGAAGTGCGTAGATCCGGGCAGGAAGCAGGATGCGGATGCACCGAAGAGGATCCAGAAGGCTTTAGATCCGATGAGCTGAGGAAGCTGGAAGCAGAACACACAAGGCAGAAGGATCGTCAAGCAGGCCGAGATCATCAACGAGCTAGCAACGTAGTACAAGGGGTGAGGCAGAATCAAGGTCAAAAACAAGCCGGGGTCTTCAGGGAGCAAGCAACAACAGAGGGTAGTCCAAGCCGGGTCAGTAACGGGTAATCAGGATACAGAAAATACGGGAAAACAGAACACAGGAAGCTGACGATCTGACAGCATAGGAGGATAGCTGAACCTTTATAGCCCAGTTGGCGCCAATTGTTCAAATGACACGTCGGCGCGTGCCCGTGCACCCGTGCGAAGACGCTGCTCCTATTATGGCTCTATGGTCCACAACAGGCGCCTGCGCATGCGCAGACAGCGACACTCGAACTCTGACAGCGTATCTTCGCAGAAGCTGCATACATTCTCAGTGAGGTCACTGGTCTCTAGTGAATGGATAGGCTGTATACTCAGTGAAGTCATTGGTCTCTAGTAAATGGATAGTTTGCATTCTCAGTGAGGTCACTGGTGTCTAGTAAATGGATAGGCTGCATTTTCTATGATGCACTTGTCTCTAGACTGCTTTAATTCCTGATTCTGTTCCTATCCATCTGGAAGAGAAATAAAATTCCAGCAGGAAGAGCAGAACATTTTGTTATAACATGTATAGCGCTCACCACCTAAGGAGCCACTGGAGCCTAGCCTGTCTAGGGTACACAGTTCTATAGCTGTCCCAAAGCACTTACCGACCCACCAGTGGCGACTGATTAACTAACTTACTACACCACAATGGTAATCTTTTGCTTGCACTAAATTTAATTGATAACGTTGGGAGAGAGGGTTAGGGCACAGGGCACAGGACACCCATGAACTTCCAGACTTCCAAAAAGAGAAACAAAAATATGTACAACTAGGGATGCAGCAATAATCGATACCTTTTTTTAGTGTCATGTGACAGTTCTTTTCTAAAACAATACGGACAAATGATTTTAGGACCATGATTTAGCACCAGGGCCCGGTCCAAGCTGCAACCGCTGCAACCTTGGTAGTTCTGCCACTGACTCCAAGCTATAGAGGGACTACAAATCTCAGCAATACATTATACAGCAATGCAGAATACCACCAGATACAGAGGACTACAAATCTAAGCAATACATTATACAGCAATGCAGAATACCACCAGATACAGAGGACTACAAATCTAAGCAATACATTATACAGCAATGCAGAATAATATGAAGCTACTGTACATACTCTGTGTTGCTCACCAGGGCTATGCAGCATCTCATGATGCTGTTCCGGGTCTCAGGAGGCTCTGTGGGGTGTTACTAGGGCTGTGCGGAGTCTGACCAGGGCCGTTTGCGGTCTCCCAAGGTTATTTCCAAACATTTATACCCTCTCTCAGCATGCACCACTAGGAATGAACCTATTAGTGCTTGGCTGTGCAGCGTCTCAGGAGGCTGTGAGGTGTCTCACTAGGGCTGTGCGGAGTCTGACCAGGGCCGTTTGCGGTCTCCCAAGGTTATTTCCAAACATTTATACCCTCTCTCAGCATGCACCACTAGGAATGAACCTATTAGTGCTTGGCTGTGCAGGGTCTCAGGAGGCTGTGAGGTGTCTCACTAGGGCTGTGTGGGGTCTGACCAGGGCTGTGTGCGGTCTCCCAAGGAAATTTCCAAACATTTATACTCTCTCTCAGCATTCACCACTAGGAATTAACCTATTTGTGTTTGGCTGTGCAGGGTCTCAGGAGGCTGTGAGGTGTCTCACTAGGGCTGTGTGCAGTCTCCCAAGCTCATTTCCAAACATGTATACTCTCTCTCAGCATGCACCACTAGGAATGAACCTCCAACTGCTTGGCTGGGGATAAATATTCCTAACTCTCATTAGTGCAGCTTCCCACACTATTGCCAGGGACATTCTCAAGCAGAAGGCAGAAGCAAAAAATCACCAGAGCTTAGGAGAGACTTCAGAAAACCAAAATATCAATCAGAATCAGACTGATTCTGCCATCTTCCAAATGTAAATAGAGACGCCTGCTTAAGGCAGGGTGGCTATGCAGGGAAAGCAGGCTCAGCAACCCAGGGTCTATGCAGGACCTGGGAACCCACAGAGATCTCACAAATAGAGTTTCAAAGAGACAGGGAAAAAAGGCAGGTGGTTTAAACCCTACAACCTTTACCAAACCCTGTAATGTCAGTTTCAGGTGGACTGACCCTTTAAACCTTTTACTGCTGCCACTGTATGGCACGGGCTTTTAAACAAACTCCCAGCTGTTAAAGTGGCATGAAAAATTGCAACCGCCAACATCTATATTCAGAAAATATAAATTATTTTGAGGATTTTAACTGATCTTCAGGCCTTAAATGTGCAAAAAACCCAACTTGGCAGTGAAAGGGTTAAAGGCATGGTCCACTTTATTGAGCATGTTTTATGTTCCAGCCATATTTAGGGTGTAACTTTAAACATAGCCACATACACCAGCCCCCCAAACCCAAACCACCCAACTTCACCTGAATTGCACGGTGTTTCTTGCTGTAGGTTGTTCTTTTTTTAATTCAGTCTCGCTCCACCCTCACAGCTGCGTCATCCTCTCGATCCTGTCACAGCTCTCTGCCGTGACAGGGGAGGGACTGGATCCCCCCCTCCCTGCTCCGATTCGCCAGCGCTGACTGGCGGATCGGACGGGGAGGGGGCGGGTACAGCTGGCTCTGCCTCTAGATAGGCAGAGCTAGCTGTCACTCACGCAGCTGGGCGGATCCAGACATAATTGTCGGGATCCGCTTCAGCTGCGGCGTCTCAGTATACCGCGAGCAGTAGCTTGCGCTGTACTGTGGCGTCTCAGTATACTGCAAGCTGTAACTCGCGGTATACTGAGCCTAGGGTGACGGGAGGACACTAGTTTGTGTCCTCCCGTTACCCTAAGGAGAGCTACGGGGAAAAGCCTTAACCCCATAGTTCTCCTTTAATAGATTCTTGCAGCACCCTTGGATTTGTATTTCTAAATCATACAGCCATAGGGTATAACTAGAATCAGTGGATTTGGCCAAAGAGGCTCATTCACTGATTCTGGTTATTCCCTATACAGCAAAAAATAACTCTTGAGGGGTCTGTTTATAACATTTGCATCCAGCCATATGCTGGGTGAATGCTGTTAACCACTAGATGGATTTCCTATGCTCCTTGGCTCTATCCAGTGGTGGGAATGCTGTGTGAACGGCAGTCGCCCAGCAAGTGGCTGGGCACAAGTGTTCTCCTTGGTCATTTGTGCCAGTTTTGAGTCCTAATTATTACCCATTTTGGTTCAGCCCTGAAAAAGGGGAAGGTTTGTTTGTTGCTCTCATTGGACTTTATACATGTGAATCTTACAATTCTGGGACCCCTTGTCTGAGGGGCTCCCTGTTTTTGCTTACAGCGTCCTTGTGCTTTATCACAATCTGACCAGTGTTCTGATACTTTGATTCCAGCGCTTCAACTATACTTGTTCCAAATCTCACATGTGACGTCAACAATATCAGCTGACGCAGAGTTGTCACTTAAGCATTCTCTGTTGTTCCTCCCCCCAGCTACTACATAAAAGGTTATGTAGGCAGGTGAGGGGAGGGGTAGCATAGCTGGGCCAGCACAGACAGTAATCAGACACTCCCAGTAGAGGAGAGGGCTATGACGTGCAAGGAGGGAGGGGGCTTTGCGAGGAACTTAATCTACAGATTACATTTTCTAGCGAGTTCAGAGGCATATTGCATATCAATAAAAAATAATATATGGAAAGGAAAAATTGCAAATCAGCAATTAAAATACTTTTTCAGTGCTTTTACCTGCAATAACTAAGTTGGTGACAGGGTCTCTTTAAACTACTCCTGTGAATGCGCATTTCAGTTCTGTCTGTTTACCAGGAGCGGTTATGCAATTCTGCAGTGTAAGAGGTAAATAAAATTCGATGTAAACACGTAGAGTGACGGGCTTCAGCTCCAGCCTCGGGCCGGGGTCAATATTTCCACCTCTCACCCAACAATGAGAAACATTCATGGCAGGAACATTTTTTTGTCCCCGGGGGAGCCCAGTGAAATGTAAATTTCACATTTTTTTTCTCTATTTTTGAGCTCATTTTTCCATTTATGCCTTATAGAGGACGGTGAGCCTGATGAGCCCGAGAGCGGTCGGCTCAAACTGCCTGTGTGTTAGTCTTTCCAGTGACGAGAGCTCCGTTCTCTCGGCTATTTGGGGGCAAGAGAGAGAAAAACGTTGTATTTGCTCAGCTTGGTGGAAAAAAAGACAAACAAGCCATTGGGAGGAATTTGGGAGAGGCTATGTACCCCCCTCCCATTCTCATAGCTGAAGAAATCTCTGTAGGTCTCCTATATACCTCTCCTGCCAGGGATGTCCTGTCCTCACGCAGGGGTTTGGTAATATTTTGCAATCATTTATGCTGCCTTTTTATAAAGGGCGCACTGTATGTGAGCACATGTGTATCGGAGGGCCGACGTCAGTCTCAGAACATTATATGGCTGTAAAATGCTGCCTTGCTATTTTTGTAGGCGCTGTTGTTATTTTTGCGCGTCCTCATGTAGAACCTTTGTCAGCACGTGGAATGTTCGTTATGGAACAGAAAATATCTCTGGTTCATGGCACAATTAAAGGGAATCTTTCTATGCATTTTCTTTATTTATTTATTTATTTAAGATCAACTTAAAAAATGTATAAAAACATTATATACAG
>NW_017306583.1:955601-956568 GCF_000935625.1 Nanorana parkeri
AAATAAATGGATATATCTATCTATATAGATCTATAGATATCTATATAAATATAGATAGATATAGATAGATATAGATATACAGTATCTCACAGAAGTGAGTACACCCCTCACATTTTTGTAAATATTTTATGATATCATTTCATGTGACGACACAGAAGAAATGACACTTTGCTACAATGTAAAGTAGTGAGTGTACATTTGTATATCAGTGTACATTTGCTGTCCCCTCAAAATAACTGGATATAACGCTGAGCACGTGCACTCAACTTCTTTGGTCGACCATGGTGAGGCCTGTTCTGAGTGGAACCTGTCCTGTTAAACCGCTGTATGGTCTTGGCCACCGTGCTGCATCTCAGTTTCAGGGTCTTGGCAATGTTCTTACAGCCTAGGCCATCTTTATGTAGAGCAACAATTGTACCTTTTTAGTGTTCTGTCTAGAGGTGCACCGAAATAAAATTTTGAGACCAAAACCGAAAATAAAAAAAATGTCAGGCCGAAACCGAAAATTATTTTTTTTCTAACCTTTTAAAAAATGTTTAAAAAAATATTTGATTTTTGATTTTTTTCTAAACTTTAAATTTTTTTTTACATTTAATTTTTATTATGATTTTTTTTTTTTACTTTACTGTTGGGGGCTTCGGGGAAATATCAGGGGTCTAAACAGGGTCCTCAATCTCTTTTACGGCAACCCCAGCACTGAATGAACAGGAATCCTCTATACTGTACTGAGTGTTCATGTTCATTCGTACATTGTGGATATAGTATGTAGATCACTTCCCATTCATTTATAACTGGTACATAGTAACTCATACTATGTTCAGTTATTTACAAATAATCAGCGATCACTGATCGCTGAATGTTTGTGTACTGCTCTCCATCCTGACTCACCGTCACAGGAGGCTGAGTGGGCGGAGAGGAGAACTCGGTCTCATTTGACAGCTGAATCCTCCCCCTCAGCGCTGGCTTG
>NW_017306583.1:956696-989407 GCF_000935625.1 Nanorana parkeri
GTCTCCTGATCTTCTACAGGAGACTGAGCGGGGCCTCCTGTGATAAGCTCACAGTGCTCTACATCCCCCACCCCGCTCAGTTCCTGACAGTTTCTTTCCTCCCTGCTGGATGTTGCGCTATGTCAGAGGGGACACAAAGCAGCGCTCAGCGGGGAGGAGCAAAACTAGGAATGCACCCAATTCCGGCCGAAAGATGGTACAGTAATACCTTGGTTTACAAGTAACTTGGTTTGAGAGCGTTTTGCAAGACAAGCAAACATTTCTGAAAAAGTTTGCCTTGATATACAAGCAATGACTTGCAATAAGAGCAAAATTTTGTAGAAAAGCGCCACCCGAATAAGGCTGTAGCAGTGCGAGCGATGAGATTGTTTAACAACAACACAATGTCACATTTGATAGATTCCTTGTTAAGGTTTCACGAAATGAAAAAGATTCCATTGAGGCAAGAGGTAGCAGTGATTCCGTTAGTGATAGTGAAAGTTGTCCTACACAATAATCCTCCTCTCTTGTCCCCCTCACACCAGCTACGAAGGTACCTGTAATTGGTTTATTTTTCTTTATATTTTACACAGTATTATATTACAGTACAGTATTGTAATCATTTTTATATGAATATTTTTGGGTTGTGGAACGAATCATCTGAATTTCCATGATTTCCTATGGGGAAATTCGCTTTGACATACAAGCGCTTTGGATTACAAGCATGCTTCTGGAACAAATTATGCTCTTAAACCAAGGTATTACTGTACTTTCAGCATTTTGCAGCCGAAAATTCAGTGCATTCCTAGTTCTGTCAGCAAGACAAAACAAGACCGGTGGACAGCTGAGACTAATAATGAGGTCTGGCTACCAGGTACGTTGTGGATCTAGTGATGGAGTCTTATTCCCACCATAACTTCTACCAGCCTCCCCTGTAAGTATTCCTGAATTGTACTGCACCTAGGACCTCATTAAAGGTTTGTCAGGATGTCTGGAAATGTGCCAGGGCAAGAAGAGACAACAGAACTGGAGTGTGAAGATAACTTTTTTTTTAAAGAGAGTACACTACACTGCTATATGCTCAAGAACATAACATGGTTGACAAAGTACAAAAGCCAGAAACTTACAACAATGAGTTTGTTACATTTAGGGCTCATTTACACAAGCCCTGTTGGGCTGTGTTGCCCTACTCATAGAGAAGGCAACTTTTCTTATGTCCTATTGATTCAGATAATGTAATGGATGTGGTTAAGCATGATTATGACAAAATGCCTATTTCAATAGATCAATTGTAATATATATGTTAATTTGCTTTTTGCTCGTTTGCCTTCCTCAAAACCTTGCTCAGAAATTGGTGCTAAGCACCCCCCCAGATCCGAAGTACGCAGTAGAAATAGGAACCAAGCTGGCGCCTCCTCTTCAGACAACGCACCCAAGACGAAAGATATAAACATCTATAAACATCTTGGCAGGAAGTTATGCATAAATGGATCTAACCAATGATAAGCTAGAATATATAAACTAAAATACTTTTCTGCAATGCTACGCTCAAATATACACGCTCACCTGTTAAATAAAAACCCTGAAAAGGAGAACAATAAAGCAGAAGTGATTTTAACACCGACCGAGTTGGCGTGATTTAATTTTATCTCCGAGAGTATACTCTATTGAATCAGGCCAGGCGGCAGATATAAGTACGGAACTTTTGATCCGATCTAAATTTGGAACCCAGTCCAAAACAATAAAACCAACAGGCTGTGTTGTTGTGTGTGTGTGTTGGTGTGTGCTGAAAAGTGGAAACACAAGATGTACCTTACTGCGCACCTGCTGGTGTGAATGAGCCCTTAGAGACCACGTGACCTAGGGCTTCCTGGATCCTAAACTGGTATCACAGTAGATCACAATCTCCAAGCTAAATTTTCCAGCATAAATCTGAATTTTTGCTATAAAGCCATTGTTATCCAGGCTTAAATCAACTGCTGAAAACAGTTACATTGTACAGTCACAATGCCCCCTAAAGTCGGAATTCTTCCTGTTGAAATCCCCTGCCTGTCCGCTACTCTTGTTATTCCAATAGGAAACAGGAAAGGAGCATGAAAATACCCAGCATCACCTTCACCGAAGCCCTAGTGCCATAAAAAAATGTCTACAGAAGCTGAGCAGGCGCCAACTTTTAAAGGAAGCCATTCTTTCCTGTTTGACTGGCATTCTGTCTGGCTAATAATTGACACTGCCCTCAGTCTTGTGCATTGTGAGGAATGCAATATCATGCAAACCAGCTAGAGCCTAGGGGCAACAACCTCATGCCAGGTGTCATGTACGGGGCACCTTCCTTGGAATCAGCCGTCATTTGGATAAAGACTCCTTGTAGCAGTGGGATGTAATGACAAAGTCTATCCAGACTGATTTTACTAGCTGAGCACATGAAATCCACATCATAAAATAATGATGTAAAGCTAGACTTAAATGGGCAGAATTGCAAGACTGACCAGAAACGCTAAAACTGAATTCTTTTGAGCTGTCATGAAATGTTATTCAGTAAGGAACTGAGTTCAGTGGTCACTCTCATATACTATTGTGACTTCTGATTGGACAACTGGCTTGTGGGATAAGAAAGGATAAGGATAGCAAATTATAGTGATAAAAGTTTTAACATCGTTTTTTTAGAAAAACAAAGCTAGCTTGTTTTAGTATTGACTTCCAAGAACAATTTAAATTGATATAAATTGTAAAAAATAGAAAATAAAAACTTTTTCCAGTTTTGGCCAGCTTTTGTCTACTACTGGTCCTGTTTAGCTAAAATAATGTTGCTGGTGTAATACATGATAAAAATAATTGACAACTGAAAATAATGTTTTGTCACTGTTGTGTAAGGAAAATTAAATAATACAGTCTAACAGTAAAATAAAAATGTATATATATATATATCAAGGGCTGACTGGCAACTTTTGGCCCAGGGGGCAAGTAACACCCAGAGGCCCACTGAGCCCCCCTCCTGCTTTCCCTCTTCCCCTGCGTGCTCCCCACCCCCCTTGCCACTTTCGTCAGCCATGTAAATTACAACACAGGAAAACAAAATAAACTAGGGATGCTCCTATATATATCGGCCGCCGAAATATATCAGCCGAAAATTGCACTTAAGGGAAATATCAGGGGTCTGTTTAGACCCCTAATATTAGACCCCGAAGCCCCTAAAAGTAAGGTAAAAAATAAAAATATTTAATAAAAAATTAATAATGAAATAAAAAAAATAAAGAAATGTAAAAGTTTATTTAAAAAATGAAAAATGAAATATTTAACACAGAGCACAGTGGACAGGGTGTGAGACAGAGGT
This sequence comes from Nanorana parkeri, assembly GCF_000935625.1. Taxonomy (NCBI): domain Eukaryota; kingdom Metazoa; phylum Chordata; class Amphibia; order Anura; family Dicroglossidae; genus Nanorana; species Nanorana parkeri. The sequence goes on from NW_017306583.1 coordinate 960,010, forward strand.
CAGGGTGTGACACAGAGCGCAGTGGTCAGGGTGTGACACAGAGCGCAGTGGTCAGGGTGTGATACAGAGGTCAGGGTGTGATACAGAGGTCAGGGTGTGACGCAGAGAGCAGAGGTCAGGGTGTGACACAGATCGCAGTGGTCAGGGTGTGACACAGAGGTCAGGGTGTGAAGCAGAGAGCAGAGGTCAGGGTGTGACGCAGAGCGCAGAGGTCAGGGTGTGACGTAGAGGTCAGGGTGTGACGTAGAGGTCAGGGTGTGACGTAGAGGTCAGGGTGTGACGTAGAGGTCAGGGTGTGACGTAGAGGTCAGGGTGTGACGTAGAGGTCAGGGTGTGACGTAGAGGTCAGGGTGTGACGTAGAGGTCAGGGTGTGACGTAGAGGTCAGGGTGTGACGTAGAGGTCAGGGTGTGACGTAGAGGTCAGGGTGTGACGTAGAGGTCAGGGTGTGACGTAGAGGTCAGGGTGTGACGTAGAGGTCAGGGTGTGACGTAGAGGTCAGGGTGTGACGTAGAGGTCAGGGTGTGACGTAGAGGTCAGGGTGTGACGTAGAGGTCAGGGTGTGACGTAGAGGTCAGGGTGTGACGTAGAGGTCAGGGTGTGACGTAGAGGTCAGGGTGTGACGTAGAGGTCAGGGTGTGACGTAGAGGTCAGGGTGTGACGTAGAGGTCAGGGTGTGACGTAGAGGTCAGGGTGTGACGTAGAGGTCAGGGTGTGACGTAGAGGTCAGGGTGTGACGTAGAGGTCAGGGTGTGACGTAGAGGTCAGGGTGTGACGTAGAGGTCAGGGTGTGACGTAGAGGTCAGGGTGTGACGTAGAGGTCAGGGTGTGACGTAGAGGTCAGGGTGTGACGTAGAGGTCAGGGTGTGACGTAGAGGTCAGGGTGTGACGTAGAGGTCAGGGTGTGACGTAGAGGTCAGGGTGTGACGTAGAGGTCAGGGTGTGACGTAGAGGTCAGGGTGTGACGTAGAGGTCAGGGTGTGACGTAGAGGTCAGGGTGTGACGTAGAGGTCAGGGTGTGACGTAGAGGTCAGGGTGTGACGTAGAGGTCAGGGTGTGACGTAGAGGTCAGGGTGTGACGTAGAGGTCAGGGTGTGACGTAGAGGTCAGGGTGTGACGTAGAGGTCAGGGTGTGACGTAGAGGTCAGGGTGTGACGTAGAGGTCAGGGTGTGACGTAGAGGTCAGGGTGTGACGTAGAGGTCAGGGTGTGACGTAGAGGTCAGGGTGTGACGTAGAGGTCAGGGTGTGACGTAGAGGTCAGGGTGTGACGTAGAGGTCAGGGTGTGACGTAGAGGTCAGGGTGTGACGTAGAGGTCAGGGTGTGACGTAGAGGTCAGGGTGTGACGTAGAGGTCAGGGTGTGACGTAGAGGTCAGGGTGTGACGTAGAGGTCAGGGTGTGACGTAGAGGTCAGGGTGTGACGTAGAGGTCAGGGTGTGACGTAGAGGTCAGGGTGTGACGTAGAGGTCAGGGTGTGACGTAGAGGTCAGGGTGTGACGTAGAGGTCAGGGTGTGACGTAGAGGTCAGGGTGTGACGTAGAGGTCAGGGTGTGACGTAGAGGTCAGGGTGTGACGTAGAGGTCAGGGTGTGACGTAGAGGTCAGGGTGTGACGTAGAGGTCAGGGTGTGACGTAGAGGTCAGGGTGTGACGTAGAGGTCAGGGTGTGACGTAGAGGTCAGGGTGTGACGTAGAGGTCAGGGTGTGACGTAGAGGTCAGGGTGTGACGTAGAGGTCAGGGTGTGACGTAGAGGTCAGGGTGTGACGTAGAGGTCAGGGTGTGACGTAGAGGTCAGGGTGTGACGTAGAGGTCAGGGTGTGACGTAGAGGTCAGGGTGTGACGTAGAGGTCAGGGTGTGACGTAGAGGTCAGGGTGTGACGTAGAGGTCAGGGTGTGACGTAGAGGTCAGGGTGTGACGTAGAGGTCAGGGTGTGACGTAGAGGTCAGGGTGTGACGTAGAGGTCAGGGTGTGACGTAGAGGTCAGGGTGTGACGTAGAGGTCAGGGTGTGACGTAGAGGTCAGGGTGTGACGTAGAGGTCAGGGTGTGACGTAGAGGTCAGGGTGTGACGTAGAGGTCAGGGTGTGACGTAGAGGTCAGGGTGTGACGTAGAGGTCAGGGTGTGACGTAGAGGTCAGGGTGTGACGTAGAGGTCAGGGTGTGACGTAGAGGTCAGGGTGTGACGTAGAGGTCAGGGTGTGACGTAGAGGTCAGGGTGTGACGTAGAGGTCAGGGTGTGACGTAGAGGTCAGGGTGTGACGTAGAGGTCAGGGTGTGACGTAGAGGTCAGGGTGTGACGTAGAGGTCAGGGTGTGACGTAGAGGTCAGGGTGTGACGTAGAGGTCAGGGTGTGACGTAGAGGTCAGGGTGTGACGTAGAGGTCAGGGTGTGACGTAGAGGTCAGGGTGTGACGTAGAGGTCAGGGTGTGACGTAGAGGTCAGGGTGTGACGTAGAGGTCAGGGTGTGACGTAGAGGTCAGGGTGTGACGTAGAGGTCAGGGTGTGACGTAGAGGTCAGGGTGTGACGTAGAGGTCAGGGTGTGACGTAGAGGTCAGGGTGTGACGTAGAGGTCAGGGTGTGACGTAGAGGTCAGGGTGTGACGTAGAGGTCAGGGTGTGACGTAGAGGTCAGGGTGTGACGTAGAGGTCAGGGTGTGACGTAGAGGTCAGGGTGTGACGTAGAGGTCAGGGTGTGACGTAGAGGTCAGGGTGTGACGTAGAGGTCAGGGTGTGACGTAGAGGTCAGGGTGTGACGTAGAGGTCAGGGTGTGACGTAGAGGTCAGGGTGTGACGTAGAGGTCAGGGTGTGACGTAGAGGTCAGGGTGTGACGTAGAGGTCAGGGTGTGACGTAGAGGTCAGGGTGTGACGTAGAGGTCAGGGTGTGACGTAGAGGTCAGGGTGTGACGTAGAGGTCAGGGTGTGACGTAGAGGTCAGGGTGTGACGTAGAGGTCAGGGTGTGACGTAGAGGTCAGGGTGTGACGTAGAGGTCAGGGTGTGACGTAGAGGTCAGGGTGTGACGTAGAGGTCAGGGTGTGACGTAGAGGTCAGGGTGTGACGTAGAGGTCAGGGTGTGACGTAGAGGTCAGGGTGTGACGTAGAGGTCAGGGTGTGACGTAGAGGTCAGGGTGTGACGTAGAGGTCAGGGTGTGACGTAGAGGTCAGGGTGTGACGTAGAGGTCAGGGTGTGACGTAGAGGTCAGGGTGTGACGTAGAGGTCAGGGTGTGACGTAGAGGTCAGGGTGTGACGTAGAGGTCAGGGTGTGACGTAGAGGTCAGGGTGTGACGTAGAGGTCAGGGTGTGACGTAGAGGTCAGGGTGTGACGTAGAGGTCAGGGTGTGACGTAGAGGTCAGGGTGTGACGTAGAGGTCAGGGTGTGACGTAGAGGTCAGGGTGTGACGTAGAGGTCAGGGTGTGACGTAGAGGTCAGGGTGTGACGTAGAGGTCAGGGTGTGACGTAGAGGTCAGGGTGTGACGTAGAGGTCAGGGTGTGACGTAGAGGTCAGGGTGTGACGTAGAGGTCAGGGTGTGACGTAGAGGTCAGGGTGTGACGTAGAGGTCAGGGTGTGACGTAGAGGTCAGGGTGTGACGTAGAGGTCAGGGTGTGACGTAGAGGTCAGGGTGTGACGTAGAGGTCAGGGTGTGACGTAGAGGTCAGGGTGTGACGTAGAGGTCAGGGTGTGACGTAGAGGTCAGGGTGTGACGTAGAGGTCAGGGTGTGACGTAGAGGTCAGGGTGTGACGTAGAGGTCAGGGTGTGACGTAGAGGTCAGGGTGTGACGTAGAGGTCAGGGTGTGACGTAGAGGTCAGGGTGTGACGTAGAGGTCAGGGTGTGACGTAGAGGTCAGGGTGTGACGTAGAGGTCAGGGTGTGACGTAGAGGTCAGGGTGTGACGTAGAGGTCAGGGTGTGACGTAGAGGTCAGGGTGTGACGTAGAGGTCAGGGTGTGACGTAGAGGTCAGGGTGTGACGTAGAGGTCAGGGTGTGACGTAGAGGTCAGGGTGTGACGTAGAGGTCAGGGTGTGACGTAGAGGTCAGGGTGTGACGTAGAGGTCAGGGTGTGACGTAGAGGTCAGGGTGTGACGTAGAGGTCAGGGTGTGACGTAGAGGTCAGGGTGTGACGTAGAGGTCAGGGTGTGACGTAGAGGTCAGGGTGTGACGTAGAGGTCAGGGTGTGACGTAGAGGTCAGGGTGTGACGTAGAGGTCAGGGTGTGACGTAGAGGTCAGGGTGTGACGTAGAGGTCAGGGTGTGACGTAGAGGTCAGGGTGTGACGTAGAGGTCAGGGTGTGACGTAGAGGTCAGGGTGTGACGTAGAGGTCAGGGTGTGACGTAGAGGTCAGGGTGTGACGTAGAGGTCAGGGTGTGACGTAGAGGTCAGGGTGTGACGTAGAGGTCAGGGTGTGACGTAGAGGTCAGGGTGTGACGTAGAGGTCAGGGTGTGACGTAGAGGTCAGGGTGTGACGTAGAGGTCAGGGTGTGACGTAGAGGTCAGGGTGTGACGTAGAGGTCAGGGTGTGACGTAGAGGTCAGGGTGTGGCACAGAGGTCAGGGTGTGACACAGAGGTCAGGGTGTTACGCAGTGCAGAAGTCAGTGATATCAGTACAGAGCTGTGACGTAGAGGTCAGTAAGGAAGTGCAAAGGTCATACAAAAAGAACAGGGACTTACTGTGACTCCTTTTCTTTCTTCATTCAGGTGTTGTGCCCTCTTCTCTTTCTCTCTTGGTAGTTGGGGGGCCAGATGAATGCTCCAGCAGCCTCTAGCAGCCGGGATTAATCCTCTAGCAGCAGAGATAAATGCTCCAGCAGCCTCGATGAATGTTCCAGCAGCCTCCTCGTGTGTCTCCTCCCTTCAGGTCCCGCGCAGCACTCCACAGCCTGCCAATGGTAGGTGGGCAGTCTCCCTCCCAGCCAATAGCAGCAGAAGTGGGCGGAGGGAGCTGTCGTGGCCGCCGAGGAGCCCGATCAGTGACACGGGCATTCGGGAAGGCAGCCGAACATGCTGTTCTCCTCGGACGCTGAAGTAGCCTGTTAGCGCCGGCCCGACGGGGGCAGTTTTTAGAGGCAACAGAGAGGCCCGGGGGGCAATTGCCACCCTGCCCCCCGGCCCAGTCTGCCCCTGATGATATATATATAAACACACACTGTATATTTGTGTACTATTTGTGTACTAGACAGAAGATGGCACTGTGCTCTTTCTCAGGGATAGACACTATCCATACTAGAACATTTTTATCCTAGATTTAATTATTTTTATATTCTAAAGAGATCCCTTTTAAGTTAGCATGTATTAAGGATTCAATATACCAAAATGTTCAAACCAAACATTGCAATGTAATCTGTAATGTGGAAATGGGATCCTGTTGCAGTGGGGCTACCCCACACTGCAAGGGTTAACTTACCTGATCCCCTCTCCTGCAGGCTCAAAGGCTGGCACCCACAGCCCCTTTCCCCCTCCACTCTGGCGGTCAGAGGCCCTTTGATATTATCATGTACAATGAAGGCACTGTAGCCCTGCATTATGCAGTATGCAGGCAAAGAACACACCGCTGCCACGCCCTCAAAAACGTAATGCACAAATACGCCTACATTTGCCTTTTTTACCTAACACTTTTCTTTTATACTGGGTTTTTAAAATAAAATAATGCAAAAAATTCAAAGGCCTAATTAAATATTTAGCATTGTAAAATACTTTTGGTAGATAAATAGTGCATTTTTTTTAGATCTATAAATTAGACTAAAAGGACGGACAACTGAGGAGGAAAGAGGGACACAGATATTTGTTGAGCCACGAGAATTTCGAATAAATGCGCACCATTTTCTTATCAACATTTTTTCGAGGTGTGTACAGACCCCACTGACCTCTTCTTTCCTTCTCTAGTATTGCACAACATGACCAGTGCAAAGGAAGCTAGAACATGCTTGCATGTCTGATTGTAGCAGATTGGAGCATCTTAAAAGAGAACGTTTAGATTGTACTTTACCTTTTAACTTTACTTTACTTTAACTTTTTACATTTTAGATTGTAAGCTCTCACGGGCAGGGCCCTCCTTACTATGTTGTCTTGACGTATATTGTAAGTGTAACGCCTTCCTTATATTGTGAAGCGCTGCGCAAACGGTTGGCGCTATATAAATCCTGTATAATTATAATATATATTTTTTTTTACTAGTGTAGCCCCTACCAGCTTAAGTGGAGTGACTACTTAAATTTAGTGATGCTAGCACTGTAATTAGTCTGGCTGATTTTTATTCTGGTATCATTAGGTCATTCTAAGGGGGTTATTCACTAAACTGCCGAAGGCAGCCGAGTGAATAATCGAGCCGAAGTGAAGGGAGACGAACCCTCTTCGGCTATTCACTTCAGCCCTGTACGGCTATTTTCAGCCATACATCGGCTGGCTTCAGCTCCCTTTTTTACAACAGCTAATCCGCGCTAAATGGATACCAATAAGCTAAGTGCCAAAATTAAATATATAAAGTCTGCTGCTGTGCCAACTATGTTGTGTGAAATTCTTAAAACAATGCACCGCGCTGAACCTCTCTTAACAATATATCAAACAAAAAGTGAGTCTAAATACTGAAAACAAATACACGCCTATCAGCTCGCTTCACTTCTCTTTGTTTCAGCTGAACAGCCTCAGCACGTTCGGCTGAACTGAAGGGAAGTACCTATTCGCCTCAGCCAATCCAACATCTGGGGCGAATGTTTAGCAGTTCAAGCAGTTCACTCGCTGCTGTTCACCCCTATTCTTATAGGAGCTGATCAGCAGAAAGTGAATAGCCGAATGCTGCCATGCAGTATTCAGCTCGGTCATCCTATTCGCTACCTCAGAGGTAGCAAACAGAATGAAAAATGACATGTAAACAAAAGAAAAAAACCCATACCAGACCCTGAGCTGTCAAGGCATAAAAAAAATCGGCGGAGCGAGTGGTGACGTCACCACTGTCTCCACCCATCTATTTACATTTGGGCCTGGAGCTGTCAAATTGCTCATTCTGTGGCAGCAGTTCATAAGGAGCGGTCAGGTCCGGTGAGCGCGGGATTTTTTGGATTACATAGCTGAATGATGTGATTGAAGTTGGATTGCAGCGTTAGATCATTTTTTGTGTTTTTTTAAATAAAGGAAGTGTCAAAAAGCCTTTTGTTCAATTAAAGGTGTAGCGCTCACCCCCGAAGGAGCCGCTGAATAACCGGATATTTCTATCCCCCTGCGCCAATGTACCGCCCAAAGCGTGGATCCGAAGCACACCAACACACCTTAAATTGATCTTATAGCAGATTTACTGACAAATCAGGAATGATGAACTATAATACAATAGAAATGACAATGAGCACAAACAAATGTGTAGCAATAGGCTAAGGCGCTCTGCAACTCAGTAACTGCAGCTATCTGCTGTCAACACTGATGTGTGCAAGGCCAATTGTCTTTAAATGTCCTCCTCTGAATGGGGTGTATGTCCCTTTAAGGTTTCTCTTTGGCAATGCCCAACCCTTCCTAAACTACTGGCCAGTAGTGGTGTCCTAAGCTAGCTGGCGTTGGGGCCCTTACTGTAGTGCAGGTATGAACAGCAAAACAGGTTGTCAATGTGGCCAAAGGCCTTTCACCAATCCTCAGGCCAGTTGAAAAGATATGAAGACTGCTAGCAGAAGCTGGACGTCCACTCTCTCTCTCTCTTCAGTTCAGGCGAAGTAGGAGGAAGTCGTCTGGGTCCCTGGCAAGAGGTTTTCACTCATCCAGGATGTTCGCTGTCATCTCGGTTGGCTCCGTCAGGCTCCCTCTCTTTCTGCTGGGCTGGCTGGATCACTACGGTGACTGGTTCGGTCGTGCGACTAGGCCTCGACGTCCTTTGCGGTAATCGCGTCCCCGGACCTCCCTTCAGGCACTCGATCGTGTCCTCTCCGATTCAGCGACCCAGGTCAGTCTCTCTCTATACCCCCCTGCACAGAGTCTGTGTGTCCTTATATGTCGGAAGCGACCACACAGCTCTGTTGCACACAGTCTTAGCCCACACCGGGCTACACAGATCTCTCCTCTTCAGATGGTTGTCCCAGACTGAGCGCGTACAGCAGCCACCGCCCCCTAAGTCTCCTCCTCTCTTCTGCACAGCCTCCTGGGAGCTGCAGTTTCAGAGATCATTCTTGCAAATGTCCCAGTCCCTGCTCTGCACTCCAACTCCCATAAATCTCCGCCTCCAGAGCACACAGAGGCCATTAACTGTTCACAGTCAGGAACATGAACCACTGTAATAGCACGTATATACATACATATATATATATCTATAGGGGCTACAAAGGCTTTTTGCAAACGTCTGGTGTATTTATTTACTTTTTATTTAACACTTTAGTGAATGAGTAGGGGTACAACTTCCCCTTACTTATTTACAAGGGGGGGTGGCATCTGGGTATCGAGATGTAGATGAGCACCCGTTCCCGCAGACCACCCAACCACCGGGTTAGGGTTGTGGAGAAGAGGCCCTTGTCGCCATCGGCATGGAAACAAGGTGCTTTTCCAGGCGGTCTCCCCCTGGAAAAGTACCCTCCCAATGCCGAGAGCATGTGGCCTGATATGGCACAGGAAGGGGGGGCGAGAGGTGCTCGGCAGTCCCACCCTTTCCTGCCCTGCCCTGCCAGGCCAGTGCACGGATGAAGGGTCTGGTTGGGAATTTTAGGGGGGACCCCATGTTTTTTTTCCACTTATGGGCATTGGGGTTCTCCTTTAAAATTCCTGCCAGACCTAAAGGGTGAATTTTGGGGGGAAACCCATGCATTTTTTTTTATTATTTCGGTGGTCCCTCCTAACATTCCCACCAGACCTAAGGGGTCTGGTATGGTTTGGGAGGGGGACCTCACGCAGTTTAAAAAAAAATTTGAATTCAATCTTTTTACAACTTGAGTGAAGGCTTCTCGCAGCCGAAGCGAGCTGAAGGATTAGTCGAGGGTTCGGCTTAATCCTTCGGCTCCTTTGTGGATAACCCCCATAGAGTTACAATTCTGAAATGGAGCAGAAAATTCACAACCATTGTATAGCCATACAAAGCAGGAAGCAGAGCCCGCTTATTGAGCAAACATGGCTACCTCCATGTACCTACAGTATCTAATAACAATCTATATATACAAACAATGATTTTAAAACATTAACACACATCAATAAGGTGAATAGATGCATATCTAAAAAATACGTCTCCTTTAACACGTGATTGGTTGCCTCACGCCAGACTCTATTGTGTCCTCTGATGCATTTATTTATACTGTGTCCTTTGCCTCACAAAGTTAACATTCGTACATTTGAGACTTATATAGCTGTATTTATCCAGTAGGCTAATCCAGCACAGCGGCGGAATTATAGAGCTCAGAGCCAGGTGTGGAAAGTATGTGAGATTGTTATATCATGGCTTAGCTGCTCCGATGAAAAGAACATGAGGAAAACCACACAAAGGTAGAATGAAAACGAGCCAGAGGAAGTCCCATTTCCCCGTCTAATAGGGCTCAGGAATTCGCTTCTAGTGGAACGCCAGCTGAACATCGCAAGGTATTAAAGTTGAAGTTGAGGAAAAGCAGACGGAGGATTCTAAAAGGGGGGACGGGACTGTATATTGTATTTTATATTTGGCATAGAGCAGGCCTGGGCAGATTATATTAGGATGTAAACTGTATATTAACCAGAAAGGGTTTTCCGTTCCTGAACTTGATGTAGGGAAAACACTTTGTATCTGTACTTAAAGCGTATCTCTAGCCAACTCTTTTGTATTAAACTTAGTTTTGGACAAAGCTGTAAATGGTTACAAACCCTGTGAGATTTTTCTTTCTGTCTATGGCCCAATTGGTGGGATTTCACTTCACTTCCTGTCTGAGGAAATCTTACCAAAATAAGGGGAGTCCCCTCTTAACTGTCACCAGAACAGTTGTCGCCACTGGAAGATTTCCAGTCACCTCCTGTTCCAGTAATGTTAGGATCTCACCTTCATTCTTGTTGACAATGGTCTCCAGGACAAATATAGATGGTGAATTTGGCTAGTTGGGACAAAAAAAAAATACAATCTTGACAAAAGGTTCTAATCATTCCTTATGGTATGCAAAAATAAAAAATAAAAAGCTATGGATAAAGGGACACTTTAAACAAAAATGTTCAAAAGGTGAGTGTGAGGTGCTGAAAATCAACCAAAATAGTAAAATCATCATTAAAGCCAGTTGGCTGCTCACCACAAAAATGGAGGGCTTCCCTTAATAAGGAATCCACATGTAGTTAGGTCAATGAAAGTGCCAAAACGGGTAATAGGAGTCCACAGTCTTTAATTAAATGCAGGGGCGTAACTAGAAATCACAGGTCCCCATAGCAAAATTTTGTATGGGGCCCCGTGATTGCTAGTTATGCCACTTGCAGAGCCCACCTGAGAGTGACCCTGCAGAGCCCACCATAGACTCGGCACGCTGTCCGGCTTTGTGGTCGCCGGGCCCCACCTCCTCTTCCGTCCCCGGGTCCCACCTGCTCTTAGGTCGCTGGCCAGTGATGTAAGAGGAAACAGGGTTGCTCTTAGGCGGGCCCCGCCTCCTTCTTCACTGCGGCGGTCCGAGAACTCGATTGAACACCAGTACAACCGGCCTCTTCTGCCGCAGCTGCTGGCTGTCACTGACACAGCCGCTGCAGAGCTGTGTCAGTGACAGCCAGCACCCTGATATGCCATAGCGACCCAGGCGGCCCACACGGCATCAGAGGGATGCCCTGGTCGGGCCCCCCTGTGCCCGGGCCCCATAGCGGCCGCCTGGGTCACTATGGCAGTTGTTACGCCACTGATTAAATGTCTGATGACAACCAGAATACAAATACAGCCAACGCTAAGCACTTGAGGGCTATTCAGCTGTCCTCCAGGAGACAATTTAGAGACAATTCTCCGTATAAAGACATTTAGGAATGAAACATAAACTAGGATAATAAATCTAGGCCTCACACTGACACTGTGCAGAGGCCTTTGATTAGGGTATTCTGGTGGCTGAAAGAATGGCCACCCACATGTGTGCGCAGTATACCAGAGTCGGCTACCACAATATTCCCTCCAGTGACTGGGTTTTAAATAAAAGCTGTGTGCTCTTGTGCTCTCCTTGGGTGGCCCACACCGGTCTTAAAGGAGAACTATGGGGTTAAGGCTTTTCCCCATACTTCTCCTTAGGGTAACGGGAGGACACAAACTAGCGTCCTCCCTTCACCCTAGGCTCAGTATACCGCGAGCTGTAGCTCGCGGTATACTGAGACGCTGCAGTATACCGCAAGATGATGCTCGCTGTATACTGAGACGCCGCAGCTGAAGTGGATCCCGACAATTGTGCCGGGATCCGCCCAGCTGCGTGACTGATAGCTGGCTCTGCCTATCTAGAGGCAGAGCCAGCTGTACCCGCCCCCTCCCCGTCCGTTCCGCCAGTCAGCGCTGGCGGATCGGAGCGGGGAGAGGGGAATCCAGCCCCTCCCCTGTCACGGCAGAGAGCCGTGACAGGATCGAGAGGTGAGCGAACGCTGGTATGTGTTCGCTCACCTCCCGATCTACTGAGCCGACCTGTGACAGTCTCATTGTCACAGGTTGGCTAGAACTATGAGGCGAGTGAAAAGCACTCACCTCATAGTTCTCCTTTAACAGTGGACCCAGCTCACATGCTCAGTCACTACCATCCCATCAGGCAGGGTCTCTCCGAGCACCAGAGGGCAGAAGAAGCTGGAACTTATACCTCCTATGTGCATCCAGGAGCACAGGGGATGATGGGAGTTCACAGAATTGTGGGAGTCCACATCTTGACTAAAAGATAAACCACTTTAAATGACCCACAGATCATAAGAAAATGACAGAAATTGCATACTTTAAATTAAATCTCACCCATATTCTGCCTGTGGTGTCTAAGCGAGGATGATCAATAGAAAAATGTCACCAGCACACCATAAGTTGAAAAAGCATTCATCAGGCTTAGAGACCCTGCGTTGCTTTTTCAACTTATGGTGTGCTGGTGACATTTTTCTATTGTTCATGTGTGGCGGTGCCATCCACAGTCATTTCGAGCACCAATCTTCATCAAGTGGGAATCCCGGTAAGGAGTGCAGTATGGTTCCTGTTTCTGTTTATTTAAGCGAGGATGATGTCACACTCCTTCCGGCTAGATGCTGTGGAATACAGAGCAGCCCGCATCTCATGAGAAGAAACTGCCGTTTATGTTCTTCCGTAGAATGGGCAGGAAATCACTTTGATGACAATGAAAGGCCCACATACAATCCAATACAAAGCACAGCTTATATATGCCTTGGATCCCATCAACAGTGAATGGATGAACATTTCTTCCAAAGATAGATTATGAATAGGGAATATTCCCAGCACTCAAAATCCTTCAAAAAGATTCTGTTTTTAATGCTTGTAGAATAAAGGATCTAGTGCTGGGTATATATTCTCTAATGCAGGGCTAAAAATTGGGGTCTCAAAGTACCGACCCGTAGGCCAACTTCAGCCTCTGAGCCGGTACTATGTGTCCCGCAGCCAGCTGACAAGTCAGGCACACGGTCACAGACTGCGTACCTGACTTGCGGGAGCAGCTACATGGTCTCCATCCTCACTCAGATCCTTTCAGTCGGAGCTCTGACAGCTTCGAGCTCCTGCTGAAAGGATGGATTAGTAAGGTCCAAGATGTAAGCGGGGGGCAGGGGAAGTGTATTATTTTATGTGTGTGGGAGGGGGAGTGTATTATTTTATGTGTGCGGAGGGGGGTTGGGGGAGTGTATTATTTTATGTGTGCGGGGGGAGTTTATTATTTTATGGGGGGGTGGGAGGTAATGTTGGGGAGTGTATTACTGTGTATGTGTATATTAGGCCCCATTCATACCCATATTTCAGGTGCAGCAGGAATCCCTAATCGGCCGTTTACAAGCGGCAACTATCATCAGATAATTTAAGAGGGTGTGTTTAGGGGCGGAGTTAAGACCAGCGCAGGATAGGGGGTTAGGTGGGGCAACTGATGTCGAGTAACTCTTAAAGCTTGGCAAGTAACTCAGGACTGCAATATATTACGTTTTTGTAATACGCTTTAAACACATATGTGAGATGTGTTATCTGATAAAGGATTTTTGTCCAGGCAGCCCTGCAGACAGCATTCTTTGGGCACATGCCTTTCTAGAGTGTGTTTCCACTGGTGCATTCATTTTCAATATCGTGTGGCACCCATTGCTTGCAAGGACAAACCATCACACATTAAGGAATCCCTCCCAATCTGTTTTATTTCACATAGATTCTGTATGGTGGGCACTCCAGCCCCAAACCCTACTACATCAAGAAATGCTACAAACTGCAAATGATCAAGGATAAAAATTGGAGCAACTTAGAATATAAGATACGCTCATTGCTATACAAGATGTTACACAAAAACCTAAAAGGTATTGTATTGTTTCTGGGATTAAATCATTACATTCTTGTGAAAGAGTATAGGCTACGTTTCCCAAACCTGTTCTTGCTGATTGAAATATCCCTTAAAATCAGAGTGAAATAGTTAAATGTATCAATGCTCACTTGAAATGCATTTACCAGAGCAACAGGTGTCTTCCAGACGGATGCGGGCGATGTCAGTGCGCAGCAAACAAGGTGCTGGCTGAGGAGGTGTTAAGTTGTTGAGTAATTTATGTTGTGAGACACAACTGCTGGGCCACGGGTGAGAGAGGTGACTGTGACAGGATCTGGCAGATTTACTGCCCGTTCTCGAATAAAGCTGAGGAAAGGGTGCTGAGAAATAGTACGTAATTTCATCCTATTATGTAATCACATTTAGTTAGAAGGGCAGTACAAATGTAAGAGAGATCTGCAGAGTTCTGGAGCTCATGCCAACCAGATTTTGGTTTTCTGATGTCTGCTTGGCTGATATGAGCTCCTTTTCCAAATTTCCAAATATAGGTCAATTCTGAAGGATGATAAAGCTGCAGGACTATTATGACTGTGTCAAGGGTTTAAGGGATCATGTGTATTTAAAATATGGTTGTAAGACTAAAAGCTCAACTTCAGCTAAAACCTTCTTCAAGTTTAGGATAGAGTGAAGGAGGGTTAGAACCACTGCCAACTTTTAATTACTTTCTGTGTCTCCATTTGCAAGACTCCTTTTTATTTCCTGTCTACTTAATGGGTGTCAGACAGAACAGGAAGTGAGAAGAAAATCTCCATACTTTCTGACTATTTAATGGGTGCCAGACAGACCAGAAAATGAAGGAAAATTCCCTCAATGGAATAAGAATAAAAACTCATTTTCTAGTCTATAGGAAAAAGTTTAAAACCTTTCCTGGGATTTTAATGTTTTGTCTTTGTTCCTTTAAGGGGCATTCCCCTGACTTCCTATCCAGGTGATAGGTTTCAGACATAACAGGAAGATACAACTCCTCTATGGGGACACAGACTCCATTTAAAATCAGAGGAACATCTCCTTAGTCGGGGCACATACAGCATTTAAGACCTAACAGAAGGTCTACCCCTTTCCTACACTATCCAAAACTCAAAGGAACATTTTTGCCAGAACTGGGCTGTAAGGGTGAAGTTTAAAAAATCCTAATGAATGCAAGATTCAAGGTGAAGCAGGCTGATTAAATAAATGCCTTTGGTGTCCAAAAAAAGCTACTTTGGTGCTCTCCATGTTTACGTGCCACTACAACATACCACTTATACCTGGCTGCTGGAGAATACACAGCTGCTGTGTAATGATGTGAACTGTTGCAATGTGGAGCTGCTGCTGGTTTCCGTGGCCGCTCAGATTTGAAAATGGTTAACCCTCTATTAATGTCACTTGTGGCACAGTAGCTCAGTACAATGATGTCTTTTTTTTGCCCCTGCCAAGGTGCCACGGTCTTTAAAGACCCCACAAACATCTCCACTAGCCTACTCCTACGTTTAGTTAATTAGTTCCTATTTTCAGGTCTTGGAATGGGTGGAACAGAATAAAACCTTTAGTGTGACAAGGCCAATGTAGTCAAGCTTGGACAAGTTGAGGAATCTCAGTGTTTCTGTTTTTAAAGTTGGTGGCAAAGGCTCACCACTGAACCTACCCAATAAATAAATTGCCTGTATATCACAGTCACGTCATCACACGCGCGTGCAAGAATTTGTTGTGTTACCATGGTGGCTCTTTGCTGAGGAACCTCAGCAGATTGTGATATAATGATGTCATAAATGTTTCATCTCTAATGACCAAATGATGATGAGTAATTTGCTACCAGATTAACTGATGGATTCTGTGAGCTGCAAAGAAAATTGTAATTAGGGCTCATTTCCTTTACTCTTATAAGAACCCACTACACAAACCTGGGACTGTCCAAGGTGACATGAAAGTGCAACATTCATTATCGCGTTAATGACCTACAAAAAAAGTATTGTAAAATTACAAATCTTATTGAAGAAATTCAGGCAGCTGCAAAAACTTTAGTTAAGTTCGTAAATCAGAGGCATCTAAAGGTTTGATTAAAGTAGAACTAGTTTTGGATAACGTTGGGAAAGGTTAAAATCTCTGTCAGCCATCCTCACTATTTTGCATGGAGACCATTGTCAACATGAAAGAAAAATCTAAATGTCATGACTGTTACTGAAACAAGAGTAGAAAGGTTTCAGGCACTGGTAATGGAATTGGAAAATGTGGGATTTCTTTACAGAAATTTCCATTTATGTCCTGTCATGTCTCAGCATCGGGGTAAAAGGAAATCTCCATGTTGGGAACAGTCAGTTATGAAATCCTGACAAGGGTTCTAAACCTTCCCCAATTTATTAAAACCTGCAAAAAATATATTGTCATGTTTATTTAAGTACCTTTACCAAACTTTGTATTTATTTATTCACAACTTAATAACCATCAGTACTTGATAGGATTTATTCTAGAGCTAAGTTTCCTGAAAGCCATTTTTTGAGTTTATCACTGGTGGCTCTCTTTCCAAAATGTTTCTAAATGATGCTTGAAAGGTTTTTGGGTTCATTTTGTAAAACCAAGTTTTGCCCTTTAGGGATGATGAGAATTACTTTTTGTCTGATGAAAATGCATCTTTGTCCTGAAGAATTTTCATATGAGCTCTTTAGACTTGAAAATGGAGGATCATCTCATTGACCTTTTTGTGTAGCTCTAGGGATACTGAAAATCTCTTACATCTTTGTGGTGAAGGAAGTTTTTCTATTCAGTCAGGGCTCTGTGCACCCCAATATATGGTTCTTCCTGAACACCAAGAGGCCTGTTGTAAAACCTGGAGAAAAGAATGGCCTCCACAAAACTCTTTTTTTCCTAGTTGCTTACAGATTATTGATTGGTTTCTATGGGCATGTTGTCCATTTGTGTGGGGAATATTCTTCCCTCCAGTTTTTATTAAGATGACCCTAAATGCCATCTGTGCACGTTCTGGAGGGATAATGCTTGATTCAAACATCAGTTGTTTAAGACATGCTTGGAACTTGGTGCTTTTGTTAATTGAACTTTGGATACAGATCACTATCACTTCTACCATTTAATTTCCATCACAACCAATTTTATTTTTAAGGAAATCTGTTGAACAACAGATTATAGTTCAAACCATGAGTGACTCTGGGAAAGACAAACTGAATGGAAACTCTGGACCTCCCCATGCATGTTAACTGAACTAATGCTTAAGTAATTTTTAAGCCACGCTATGCATCTTACTTGCCTTTTCTTGACCCCAGACATAGTTATATCGACATGTATTTCGCTTCAACTCCATGAATCATAGAGAATACTCATATAATTACAGGGCAGAGGGGTTACATAACTTTCTTTGTTGAAGAGGATGTGAATTAATAAAATAAGCCAATCTGTTTATAATACCATTTGTCTGCAGATGACATCTGGTTGCTAAAGAGTCACAGTTTCATGGCTTCCTACCCTGGAAACAATCCTTTTCATTTTCTTTTTCCCTAGTGTATTAATTCCTGTAATTCCCAGAGGGTGCCAAAGGCCATAAAACACTTTGGAATTTTATTTTTTAAACTAATTACATTAATCCACATGAATGATGAATGTGAATTTCCACAACAGCCCACCCACGAGGTAGTGCTGTAAATTTACTAAGCAGGTACTCTTATAATGAGTTCTAATGGTGAACTCCAGGCAGGATATATATCACCAGTTAGCTCACAGAAAATCAGGTTATGTGCTCTTAGAATGCCATCTCTTCAAATAGTGAGCTACAGGAATGCCTTTGCTGAAGGTTACAAAATCGGGGCAAGTAGCTTATTTGCATTTTTAAATGAAAGCTTTGGGTGGATTGGGAAGGGACAACTTTTGGATGGAAACATATTGGGGGATATTATTAAAAAGTGTCTGAGACAAGTTCTATCTCAACTGATGTGGTTGCCCATAGTAACCAGTCAGCTTCTATCTTTCATTTTTTTGTACACAGCTTAGAAAGTAAAAATGTTAAGACAATATTTGTAAAACTGGCAGCTATCTTTTTTAGAGCCTTTGTAATCATGTTTGACTTTCTGGGCAGAAATGTAAAAGTACATCATATACTGGAGTTATAATTTTGTGGATCTGGTTACACTGCACCGAGTGGCTAAACATCTCTGGTACACATTTCAGGCATGAAGCAACAGAAAAAGTAATGTTCAAAGGTTAGAAGTGCACTAAAGATATCAATGGAGTCATGGTAGTGGGGATCAGATGGGGAGCATCTGAAGATGCTGTATAAAGTAATGGACAGACACCCAAAGGCACTTGGTTTAGATGCTGTATATGAAACAGATTTAGCTCAGATAACATGATAGGTGCCCTTTACTGAAAGCAAACAATACATGGCGCCCTAAATGTATCAGCTGACTTCTGAGCTACTTTGACTGGCTCCTAAGTTCACTTCCTTTACCACTTGCCCCAAATAACTACATAGGAAGTAGTGAAAGGAATATCCCCAAAAAGGCATAGCTCTATCTTGCTTTTAGGAATAACTGACAATATAAACACCTTACTACACAAAACGACTTTTCTTCTACCAGAACGGAAGTACTTAAATTGAAGATTCCCTATTTCTTCCATAGTAGATAGCTGGAAACCAGTGATCAACAAGATCCCACCAATGTTTAAAGTTACCTAATGTAGGTTGTAACTGGCCAAAATATTTGATATGATCTTGTCTAACTGAGTTAGGTTTGGCAACCTAACTCTTATGTACACATAAGCCTATTATGTCCAACGTCCGTCCGTTTTTTTACTACGGGCGGACGGCAAGAGGTTAAAGGAGTTGTAAAGTCTCAGCATATGCTATCCTGTTATGTCATGAGCATTGTAATAGGAATACATACTAGAGTTGTTATTGATAATGCAATCAAGGCTGATTTGAAAAAGTCCTGTTTATGTAGTGAGTGCCGCCTTCCATCTGCCCATCACTTTCAACAACTACCTGAATTCTCATTGTGCACTACATCTCTTTCCCTGCTGCTTGGTGGGGTGGAATCTCCATTTCTCAAGACTATATACCCCATCATGCATTGCTTCCAGCATGCAAATATTATGTTACATTGTTCAGAAGTTGGGTTGTAGTTCAGAAGGTGAAATTGTGTCAGTGCATTGAGGTACATCCTATGGGCATTTTCAATAAAGACGTTTACAAACTTCTATATCTCTGTGGTTATTAGGAGTTAGACTTATGGAAATTCAATTTAGACATACATACAGTATTTATTTTTAGTTTTTGACCATAGATACCCTTCAATATAACCCATACTGTTCTATGGAAAATGGCCTGTACTCCCTTTCTCCCAACCCACCTTTCATTTCTAGGGTAACTTTTTATATAAAATGTTTATCAAATCTACATACTATATAAAATATAAATATTTCATAAGACAGCACAGTTAGAAAACATTTAGACTGGTTCTCTTTAATTCACGGCCTAGATGTTTAATTCTCTATCGGTGTGATTGAGGACAATTGTTCACGGGTTCCTGACTCTCGCTTGTAACGAATCCCCACCAGTGGGAAAAGGTGTCATGCAGTCACCCACGCAATCAGCCCGGCTCTCCTGGAAGCGATTCGTGCCAACGTCACAGTGTTAAAAGACACAGAAAGAATTCACATTCATTAAGCAAATATTTCCTCCGGGGACTCTTAACCTCTCCATAGCCGGAGGCAAAGCCAGGACTGGAAGGGAAGCAGAACATTTCTCTACAAGTAAGGCGCTCGTTGGTCAAGTCCTATCAATTCAAGGAACAAAATGTCCCATTTGTTTGGGTCCCCTGGCCATGTGCTGGGCAGATTAAAATGCCTCGAAGTCAGCTACTGACAAATAATTCAGCAACTTTGTTTTCATTTGGCTGAGCAATTAAAGAATAACTTCATCTTTCTAGCAAGTTTGAAATGTACCACCAGGAAAAATGTTAAGTCGATTGGGGTGCTGAAAAAGTAAACTTTTTAAAAAATTTTTCGTTTGATAATGTGTCTGTTCTAATTGGTGTCCTGGTTTTGTCACTCGCCTCTCTGTGCACAATCCATGCCCATATTCTGTTATTCCCAATGATACAAAGTATCAGAATCCTGGTGGAGAGAAGAGGGAGGCTGCAGAAAGATGAGGCAGTAAATCAGTCAAGGAGATAGTGTGGGAGCTGAAGATGTTTTATGATCAAACCTGCAATCTATTCATTTTGTGTTTGGTTCTTTTAAAATAGTGCAAAGAACAGTTGAATATAAATGTTTCAGGTTTTTATTTGGTGTCTGCCAGGATTTTCCTCCCTGGTATTGAGCTAATACTCACTGTTATATAAAATCACACTAATTGTGTGTTCAGTTTATCACAATCCATTCATTGTTAATGGATGTGTATCTAACCAACAAAATGGCTGCTTTTGGGTAACAGGAGAAATATGAAGTGGAATAGGCTATATTTAGCCATAACGTTTGACTCTTCCACGGGAATTATGTGGTTTTTTGATGGCTGTCTGTGGCTCATAATGACTACAGTGGTTAGTGTAAAGTAACATTTAAAGAATAGCTAAAAGCTAAAGAATAATAAACAATGAAAATTACTATTGTTGCATTTGTTCTGCCCTCTATAAAAGGCATCATTTAATTCCCCTGTACTCAGCTGTGGGGAAGTGTTGAGGTTGAGGATCCATGACCACCT
Source organism: Nanorana parkeri (assembly GCF_000935625.1). Classification (NCBI taxonomy): domain Eukaryota; kingdom Metazoa; phylum Chordata; class Amphibia; order Anura; family Dicroglossidae; genus Nanorana; species Nanorana parkeri. The sequence goes on from NW_017306583.1 coordinate 980,117, forward strand.
AACAAAGCTCCCCCACAGCCTGGTTTCTTAAAGGGAAACTGCAGTATATTTTCAATCAGTACATATTTTGGGTTCTTTATTCAAGGTTAACCTGAAAGGTATTTTTTACTTTAACTTTCATATATTTCCTTGATTGCTGTTTCATATTTTGACTTTTGTATTTTTTATGCAAAATTGGTAACGCTCCAGTATATCTGTTGGTTTGTCCTTGCTGTGGCATGTATAGCTCGACATGCAGCTAAACCATCCTATTCTGCCATAAGCCAGACTGGGTGAAATTTTTAAGCTTTATTAAAGGAGAACTATGGGGTTAGGGCTTTTCCCCATAGTTCTCCTTAGGGTAACGGGAGGACACAGAGAGAGAGAGTCATCTCACATTAATAAAGGCCTGTGGACAGCTGAGACTAATAATGAGGAGTGATGAGCTGGGGCTTGGTACAAAGTCAGTTCACCTAAGTTCGTGCAAAACTGTGTGTGTGCTTGGGTGAACTCAAGTGAGCTGGGTTCACACCAAGCTCCTGTTCATTACTAATAATGAGATCTGGCTACCAGGTACATTTGTTGTCCTGCAAGTATACACATCACAAAGGGGTGAAGAATGCCCTTGCTGCAACTGATTGGGCCAGTAAGGGGGGCGTTTCAGGCACAGTTTTGCTTGGGCTTGGGCGGACTCAAGTGAGCTGGGTTCACACTAAGCCCCTGCTCATTACTAATATTGAGGTCTGGGTACCAGGTAATATGTGGATCTAAGTATGGAGGCTTATTCCCACCATAACCTCTACAAATTTGCTGTGCTCCATGACTCAGAACAGGACTGAGAAAACTTCAAAAGTGTTGTGAGTTACCTGCACGCCATACAGCGTTACAGTCTTTCAGGATGGCTGTGCTTGTAGTCGAAGCCACGCAGGGTCCCTTCTTCAGGGTGACATGGTGATTGTTCTGAGAAAACAGCATGTTTGTTTTCTCTATCAGACAAAAACTCTGGAGCCCCACACCATGGGTATGTAAGAAGCCCCACACCATGGGTATGCAAGAAGTGACACACACACTTTCCAAAATCCTGTTCCTAATCCTAAATTATACTGAGAAAATATAAATAATCTTCTCTGCATTAATTACATATGTTGCAAGGAATTAAAAAAATGTTCTTGCAAATTCTTAACGTGTTAATGTATTGCTGAAAATGGCGTGTTTTCCAGTCAATTCCTACAACCTAAGTACTAAGTGGTAGGGTTCATCTGCTATGATCACATGATCAGTGCCAATGCAAGCCATTTACATCATAAGAAATCACATTTCTGGGCGTGTGTAAGGAACACCTATGTGGCTGCAATTTACAAAGGTTATATGAAAGAAAGATTTTAGCTTGTTTACAGTTGTAGAAAATTGCAAGTGCTGCTGAGTGAAATGTTAGTTTTAATTATGAATTGGCTTGACTAGGAATTATATATAATGCATATTGTTTTGCATAAGTTGAGTTTTGGAGTTTTTGCATCATAAATATATCATGCATTGCAGAAGGATCTGTAAATACCGAGATATCCAATATATTACAAGGTGGACGTCCCCTTTAAGTGCCTCCATTGCCCGCTTGTATCGGCACACACTGTATTCTTCAGGAAACACATGTCCTAATCAAAACAAAATCAGCACTTCTTGCCAACAGCCAGGATGACAATGGAGTCCGATTTGGTCATATGCTTGGAATCTGACCAGCATGTTTCCGTAGGCTGTTTAAATGTCCCCACAGCTTCCTTATACACATGTTTGGCATAAATTCTATCAGCTTCTCCATCTCGTTCCCTGAGCAACGCCTGTCAATAAAGTGTCAGGTCCACAGATGTCCAAATATGAGACCTTCCCAATTCATTAACGGGTTGGGGCCTTGAAACTGGGCCCAAGGGTGTCCCGAGATAGAAAGCAAACATGCAAGCCAGAGATCATGAATAAAATATTACTAGGAAATGTCATGTTGCGATTCATTGCTCAGAAGGAAGCAACTGTCTCCATTTTTCTTCGCTTGCCAAGAACAACAACGTTCGTTCAGCACTCATGATTTTTCCTGAGGATGCTGTCCTCCTTTACATTGCATTGATCTTGCTGGAGGCAATGGAAATCCTCTCACCTTGTATGAAAAATGAACAGTTAAGGTCAAAGGAACAACAATAATGACCTAGCTGTTGACCTACATACCCAATAGTCGTGGGAACTAACGATCCAGCAGACCGACAAGAGACATTGTCAGCATATTCAAACTACACTGTGTTATCCTAACTAGGGCTATACAGTTGAAGTCTGGGTAGAAAGCTGAATAGTCAGTTGAAATACATATATTGGAGTTATTTTACCTGCCACATGAATTGTAGTCTTATTCAACATACCTTGAGATTTATATACACAGCAGAACCGGGGCAGCACAGTGACATAGTGATTAGTGCTGATGCCTTGCACCACTGGGGGTCCCTTGTTCAAATCCCAGTCAGGTCACTATCTGCAATGAGTTTGCATGTTCTCCCTGTGCTTGCATGGGCTTCCTCCAGGTACTCTAGTTTCCTCCCACACTCCAAAGACATGCTGGACGGTTAATTGACTTCTGTCTAAATTGGCCCTATACACTGAGTGGCCAGATTATTATGACCACCTGATGTTTGTAGGCAAATTAGCTATAATTAGCTATAATTTTGCGCTGAAGTTGCTAGAGGGCCAGACCATTATAAATAGGGAAGCAGGTTGTTTACCACGACAGTAGAAGTGATTTTTTTCTGAAGATACGGGTAAACAACGCGATTTAACAGCCTTTGAACGTGGGATGATTGTTGGCGCTCGGAGCCATGGAGCGAGTATCAGCAAAACAGCAGAATTCGTTAAATGTTCAAGAGCAGCTGTTGTTAAAGTGTTTAAAGACTGGACTGTCAGCCGAAAATCTGGGTCTGAACGTGCGAATTGTGGCCGTCAGCGACTAGTCAATGTTAGGGCAGAACGGAGAGTGGCAAGACTGGTACAAGACAACAGAAGGGCAACAGTGCAGTGTCAGATTCCTCGCATCACCTTTCAACATCTCATGGAGTCACGAGGCGGCCCAACGAAGTCATCTCGTGGAGTCATCTCGTGGCCCAACGAAGTACTGATGGGGTGGTCATAATTATCTGGCCACTCAGTGTATATATGTATGTGAGATAGGGACCATAGATATTAAACTCCTTGAGGGCAGTGCCTGATGTGAATGTGCAACTATGTAAAGCGCTGCGTAAATTGGCGGAGCTATATAAATACCAGTAATAATAACATTAATAATAGGTTGGAGACCTTCTTTTTTACTACTGCAGTTAAGCAATACATCTTGGTCACCTCCCCACCCCCAGCTTGTGATTGGATTGCATTGTCTTGTCAGCATACCCCATGTTAGCACATAAAGCAGAGCCTGAATGACATGCATGGCCATCATACGTCCATTCAGGACCACACTGTTCACTGTATTTTTGATGTCCATGACTTACTTCTTTGCTGGAAACCATTCAACTTTTCGATGCATGTAGTTATTCCTTCCTCCTTGGCATGCCATTGATGACAACATAATTCTTCTCCCATGATGCACTGGGAATCGTTTACAAAATAATGGATATAGATTTATTACAAACACTTAAACCTTTCAATGTCCATTGCTGCGTCATCTGCACACATTGAGAGTGAGGTCAGTCAGCATAGAATCAAGTGACAGGAGCCTGCAGCCCTGCCAGAAAACACTGGGAATGGCTTGCTAAATTTGTGTGCAAAATAAAACCGAATATAATGGTAAATTGAACGGATTACGTCGGTGTAGAGTTTGGTCTTCAATTATAAAATGCACGTATAATCAAATTGTCTTTTTTTAGCTTTGGGTAGAGTTGGATAGGATTAGAATGCTTGACAAGCCTTTGTTGCTGCCTGTGTCTCTGTTTGGTAGATTCACCATCCTTATTTGTCAAGGTAACCATAATCATGAAGGCAGAAAGTGATAGAAAATCCCAAATGTAACAGTTGTCACCAGAAGAAGTGCTGAGGGTAAATCCTCCAATAGGGATGCCTCTACCAGGGAACTCCCCTTCATGTAGGTATTTCCTCTTACTTCCTGTTGTGTCTCTAGGACAGGATGCAAAGGGAAATCACACCAAGGGAACTCACACAGCAAAAAATAAACTAACAGAGGTTTTAGCACATCCCTACTCTATCCAAAAACTAAAGCTAGCTATACACTTTAACTATTTCCAGCAGGCTTTCCTAATAACATTTGGTCATTTTTTTTCAAAGCACTTATCAATCTTTCTTTTTTTTCAGTCCAGCTTCCATTATTTAATACCCAGTAACTTGCTCGGAATTCTGTTTATTTTCGGGACAAAACATTTCTATAATGCGCCTGTACCCACCCTCAGCTTCCCGAGAAAAACCCTCAGCCGGATAATTGGAAGCACATGGCTCCATACTGCTCACGCTGGGAAGAAAATGCTTTGACAAGTGTGAGGTGATGTCATGAAATAGTTCAGGTTTGCTGCAGGGAGACGTACTGGAGAGCTGGAAACCTCAGTGGCCCTCAGCTGCCAGGAAGGCGTGAGGAGTTATGGCCCATTGACAGTTTTATAGGTTTAGGATGGGAGATGTAAAGGCCCCGGATAGATTGTAGGTACTGAACGTCAGACTGCATGCGGTGTGATATAATTCGGAAATGGTCTCAAGGCGTCTGTGAAGATGAGGACTTAGTGCCACCAGACGGCTCCATATTCCATTTTGAACCTTATTATCTATAATCCCACTGCTACACATTTTGAAAATCATTACAGTAAGATTTTCAAAGTAACTTTTCTCCTATGTTTATGATGTATTTAAAGGGTACGCTTAACCAAAAATGATATTTCAGGTACAGGTGGAACCCAGGGTTGGGTCACCTACTGGGCTTTTCTATCCCTTGGGGACATCTGCCATAAGTGTTTTGTGTCTTCATTCTTCTGCAAACAGGCACCCCATTGAGATCACTTGTACAAAACAAGAAGCGGTTTCCCCGCTGTACATTTATCTCTGCTTACCCAAGGCAGGGCTAAATGTAGAAAACAACTACCCGTCCGGCGCCTAAAACTGCATGCCCTGGGCATCAGGAGATAGGAATTCCACACCCCTGCTGCCCCTCTACTCCCTGCTGCCCCAAGGCCGGGTCTTGGTTGGTCTTGTGGGAAATCCGGCCCTGCATGCAACGTCACAAACCCAGCTCTTTCTAAAAACTTGTGAACAGTAAAGGAACAATTCCACAAAATAAATGTATCCTTCCTTGTCAATGTCCCTGAGTAAGAACACAAAAGAGGCACATGTACCCTGTCTAATTAATGAATAATGTAAAGCTAATGCATGTTTTTTTAGGTGTACGCGGGAGAGCTCCCTCCAGTGGCCAATCTACAGATCTCTATAATTACACTGGTAATACAAATGTGGTAGATCAAGCATGTAATAACGTGATTCTCATAAAAAATCACTTAACGGTAAATGTTGCATTAGCCCGAAATATGCACTCGCTGAAAATATACTTTGCCTTTAAATAGTAGAGTCAGTCCTGCATGCTAATAGGGATAAACCTGTACTCATTACTCACCTAAATTGCAATCATTTTCCCCAATAACTTCAGAGTGCTCGGATTGCTTAGGGAACGCCTGAACCTGTACGCCAGCCATTGACACAAAACCAGCATTTTTCTTCGGCTTTGAAATCTGAGCTATACCAGTTATTTGTATACAAGCTTCCTGTAGTCATATAGGCAAGGGTAACATCAACAGGCGTTTCTGCAAAAGCCCTGCCTATGCCTGGAAAAGCGAAGATTTAGAAACCCTTAATCAATTGCCAAAAAGGGGGGGGGGGGTTAAATCAAGACGCCTTCACCCTTCTCGCCTTCCATACGACTTTCCAGTAAATGTGTTTTAACCCTCGCTGTGGTCGGTGGCTTCTCACTTCCGCAAAGTGCTGTATAATTGGGTTAGCTAGTAAGTGAAGCGTTTTACAGCTGGAATTCCTCAAGTCGAAGGAAATGTAGAAAATCCAACTTGTAAAGTATGTATGGACAGCCGTTTCTGTTACATTTAGTGGTCGTGCACACAACAGTCCTGTAAAATGTAACAAGGATCATGGTGTGCACTTGGAAATGGCTCATATGGTTACGAAAGGCCACACCTGTACTGCTGTCCAATCTGGAGGGCGCACAATAGCCACATTAGGTGGTAGAAGTGGACACATGCAGGATGTATCTGGCAAGCAGTCCAGAATGTTTGGTATAATACACATGGCCAAAATGAGCAGAGAACTGGTAACATCAATCAGTGAATTGTTGGGTTGGAGGGAAGGGGGATGGTGGCAACCAAAGAAAGATGGTGATGAAAGAAAGGCCCAAATAGACACAGGCTTAGCCCTCATTCACACTGGATTTGGCCCGCACGTACCGCTCCATGCTGCGTGCAGGGCCGTACCGAGCAGCTCCCGGGAAGGACAGGTGCTGCGTGTGATTAGTATGCAGCCCCCGTCTTTCTCTATGGGACTACATGGTCATACGCCCCCCTGCGCTCACCCGCCCTGCATGTCCGTACTCCTGGCGTACTTGTACTCCTGGCGTCTGACCCAGGAAACGCACCCCTACGGACCTACACTTGAGGTGAGAATAGGGGAGCGTACGGCCGCGTAGTCCCATAGAGAAGGATGGGAGCTGCGTACTAATCACACGCAGCACCTGTCCTTCCCGGGAGCTGCTCGGTACAGCCCTGCACGCAACACGGAGCTGTACGTGTGGGTCAATTCCAGTGTTAATGAGGGCATTGAGTGTGCCTTGACAGGCAGTCAGGGAATATGCAGTTCAAGTCATGACTGATTGCACACTTCTCAGAAGTATATAAAGTAAGGTAGTCTTTACTACAACACAGTCTCTACCACCTGTACCTGATTGAAGGCTCTACCTAACAGAAGGGTATTAGCACTATATTTTCTCTCCAAGTCTGTTCCCTGCATCACTAATCACATTCAAACTTCCAAGGTTGATCCCAGTTGGTTTCTGTGTGGCCCCATCACCTTTAGTGGAGTGGCTACTAGAAATTTAGTGATTGCCAGAGCTGTAGTCAGCCTGGCTGGATTATAGCTGGCATTTATCTGGTTAATTCCAGGTGTTCTGGCATCGATTGTACCTGCCTGAGTGGAGTGTGACTCTGCTGCAGTGTGAGTCAATCAACGGGGGACACTGTGAGTGTGTGTGCAGTCCACCAGCCAATCACTGGGGATCTCACAGCCAGTGTTGCATGCTGGGGCAGGGCATATATACTCAAGGGATTATCCATGTGTGCAGTCAGGTTTCAGCTATGGATTAATCCAGGTTGGAGTGCTGTCCAGCTAGGCCAGGGGGTGGGAATACTTGAGTGTGGGAAATGCTTCATTAGGCCTCGAGCCTAGAGGAGGCCATGGTTACTGGTTGATGAGGAAAACCAGGGAAGATGTTGGCTACTGGAGGTGTCTGCAATTGACTGGATCTTGGGAGCAAATCTGGTGTCTCTCTCACTGAAGATCTGTGCCAGTCTTTTTTCAACTGTGCTCCTAACGAATCTGCACTTAATTTCTTGAAGGGATCAGTGAATCTGGAGTCTGTCTATTTTCCTCATGGATGTCCTAAGCCCTATACCCGCTCTCCCAGTGTGAATATTTCAATAAAGTTCTTCAGCATCATACGTTTGGCCTGGATTTCAGCTCTGTGGGTCACTAGAAGAGGGTGGTTAATGGTAATGGGGCAGCTGGTTGCTACAGAGCCTAGACAGGCTACGGAAGACCCGGGTTATTCCAGTGGCTGCTTCGGGGGTGAGCGTTACAACTGTAAATAACTTATTATTCCAGGTTGTTCCAGTATCACCAGCAGGTACGTTCTGGGACCACCACTTACCAATAATAGGACATGGGTTGGACTGTGCAGAACAACAATGCATGGATAAACAACTGGATAAAATAAAGTTACTGTATAAGCAGGCTGTGTTCCCCTAAGAGTTTTAATATCAGCTTTGACTAGTGAATGTTAAAAAGAGCAATATTCAAATTTTTTGTAAATAAACAGTATACAGGGAGTCAGTCCAAAGTGTGCAGAGCCAGCAACTCAGTGCAGAGATCTTACCAGTGCTTGAGAGATATACAAAAATTGTTTGGGGCTTTACCTTTTACGTATCTGGAATATTGGTGGACTTGACCTTTTAATGATACCCATGTACAATAATTAAAATCTAGAATTAGAATATTTTAATCTTGATCCAACTCCCCTTGTTGGGTCCAGTAGGAATATGTTCCCCCTGTGAGGCAAACTTGACCACAGTTGTCCAGGGGGTTTCATGAGTTCCAGGAGTTTGAACCTGATTGACATGTGTCTTAAAACCTAACTATGTAATTGGTTTTATTTTGAATGTTTTGCTAGAAATTCATCACAATTTCCATATTTTTAGTTGCCGAAGGACGTGCTTGCTTGGCACAAACATGTCACTTGGCTCAAGGGGATACCTGAGTGGTTTATTCCACCCAGGAGCTGTAAAATGACGCCGTGAGGTTTCCACTTTGGCAGAGAGACAGAGTAGAGGGGACCAGTGTGTCATCAGTGTGTACAGGAAAACCATTATGACATCAGCAGCCATGATGGAATCTGGGCAAGGTGACAAACTGGGCTGGCGTCAAGTGGAAAACTACAATTTGAACATATGAGACTATGATGAATATTGCTCATTGTGTACAACTCGAGTAAGTAACTTTCAAGACTGTGGACACTTTAAAGAAGAACTCCAGGCACAAATTGTATTAATCCTTGCCGTGGGGCTACCGCAGCACTGCAAGGGTTAACTGCTCGTTTCCGCTTAGAGTCAAGGAAAAAAAGTTAAACTCACTGGATCCTTGGAGCCAGCAGTTCTCCCTCCAGCCTGTCGCTTGCTCTACTGCATCGATGGTATATTTCTCAGAGTCCTCACGTTGTATACACTGTATTGGATGTGATGACTTACAGGACCTTAGACTGCTGCAGCGAATGGGAAAAGACACTCCAGGTACCCGTCTAACTTCAAGCCGGCTCTGAGGATCAAAGTGAGTATAGCTTTTTTTTTTTTTAACCCTAGGCAAAAATGAGCAGTTAACCCTTGCAGTGCTGGGTTGCCCTATTGCAAGGGATAATAACATTTGCAGCTGGAATTCTTCTTTAATACTCATAGAAGATATTTTATTTAATAAGTCCCATGTGTCTCCTTCTTTGTGTGATAATCTTGGTAGTGAATCCTA
>NW_017306583.1:989419-1055534 GCF_000935625.1 Nanorana parkeri
GCAGAGAATACTTTAACTTTTACTGAAAAATGAAACTGCTGCCATTAGCTAAAAAAAATAAAGGCACTATGATCTTCTAGAAGTTTGCAAGCTATTTGCAGCAGCAGAATATTCTAGCCATTATATTAATAATAGTGATAGGGTTTACAAGTGTGCCACATATTTTTAGTTGTTTAGATTTACATACTGCAGTACTCACTAAAAAATGCCCCTTTTTTTATATGTACTAGAATCCAAGGCAAACAATCTCTACATGAACCCCACTATCATTTGTAAGGGGGTTTCTAATTTACCCGGAGGCTTATTCAGACTGTTATTGTACCTGATGGATAGATTTATATCTCCATTCATTTCCTTTTCCAGTGATACCCTGATGCCAAACGTAATTGGCCTTCCATTACCAAAACCTTCTGCCCCCATGCCAAGATATAACTGCTTTGAGATTTCAGCACTGAGTTTAACTGATTAGCTGAAAAATAAGTACAAACATGGCACAGGAGAATAAGGTAACTTCTGTTTAATACTTCTCATATTCTCTAAATGCAAACTTCTAGGAGGGGTCTGCAGCATTCAACAGTCTCCTCCACAATCCTATACCAGTCAGTAACAGGCCAGTGGTTATCTCTTGAACAGTCTATAAATGATACGCAGAGCTAAAAGAAGTTACTCAGTACTCCAAACATTTAAAGGGTTATTCACAAAAGAGTGAAGAGTTAGGAGAAGGCAGGAGAAGTGAACAATCTAGGCCAAAATAGCTAATTTGGAAAAATTCTCCAATTCAGCTCACTTCCCAGTTCAGCTATGTTGTCCTAGATTGTTCACTTCACCGGCCTTCTCCAAACTCCTCACCCTTTTGTGAATAACCCTGTTAGTAGACGTTGGAGATCTAAAGCACCCAACCACCTAGAGTTTGCGTTCCTGGCTCTGAAATCTGTTGCACCATCGCAAGGGGGGCTGCTTTCCATATTGGATCACCTAACTCTTTTATATTACAATTAGTTGTCATACAATGAGCTATGCATAAAGGGGGGAGTACCACATACCAATAATGTATATCCAAAACCAAGAAAAAAAAAAAAGTTTGGACTTTTAAGGTACTCCAAGGATCACACAAAGTATGCATTTGTTTTGATAACATATAACATATTTTTAATTTAAACATATCTAAAAATGCATGGTTTTAAGAGGAAAAGAAAGATTGTGTTAAAATAGACCAAAGGATGTAGCCGCATCATCCCACAATTTTGACATTACAATCTTTTCTATTACAGTGTCAGGAACGTAGAACTAATGCCCATAGCATACGGAGGGCTCGAGTTACTACACACACTATGTCACGCAGAAACGTGCATAGTGACAGACGAGCAGTAACTGCGCATGTGCATGTGCACCGTGTGCATAATCGCGTGCAACGCGCACGTGTGCGCGCGCACGTGCCCAGTGCACGAATTGGCGCCAATCGGCCTATTTAAACCCCAAGCAGCAACTGATAGTTGCTGCAAGATCTCAGCTGTACCTGTACCTGTGTTCCTGTATCTGAATCCTGTGACTGACCCGGCTTGCTCCTGTTTCCTGCTGTCTGCTGCCTGCCTTCTGACCTCGGCTTGTCTGACTATTCTCCTGCCTCCTGATTCGGCTCCGATCTGTCTGTTTGGTTCTGACCCGGCTTCAACTGACCACTTCTACCATCCGGATTCTCCTGGCCTGCCAGCCACTGACCCAGTCCGCCTGAATCCTGCATCTGGCTGCCTGAATCCTGAATCCTGCATCTGGCTTCCTGCATCCGGCTTCCTGCATCTGGCTGCCTGAATCCTGAATCCTGCACCTGGCTTCCTGCATCTGGCTGCCTGAATCCTGCATCTGGCTTCCTGCATCCTGCATCTGGCTGCCTGAATCCTGTATCTGGCTTCCTGCATCTGGCTGCCTGCATCTGGCTGCCTGAATCCTGCATCTGGCTTCCTGCATCCGGCTTCCTGCATCCTGAATCCTGCATCTGGCTGCCTGAATCCTGCATCTGGCTTCCTGCATCCTTACCAGCAGGTGATCAGCATCCACAGGCACTGGTGTCTCTCTACGTCCGTGCGCTACCTGTGCCATCTCCAGGGGTGCTCTGACGAGAGTTACAAAAGGAGCCTCCCTCATCATTCAGACCATACCAGGTACGTGACATACAGTATATGCATTAGAATACATAAAAAACCTCAAAATCGTCAGGAACACTAAAATCCTCAAGGTGGGTCAGTAACAGAGTCAGAAATTATGGCACTGAGGTTACATTGCTAAAATCACAAAGAATATAAGAAATTAAAGTACAATTCAGCCCAACATCCTGAGCCTATACCTAAAATATTACTTTTGTATAAATTGAAGTTTTTACTTGTTTCCCTGTTCAACTTTCCAGTAGCAAATTTCCATTTTATATAATTTTCTTTTTTAGTTTTATAGAGTATGGAATGGTTAAGACCCCTGTCATTTTTTTTTTTTAGCTGTCTAGAGAGGAGATCATCCCTTACTTCCTCTCTCAGAGAAACATCAGGAAGTAAGAATACATCTCTCCAAAGTGAAAGGAATGTGTCTTGGACAGCTTGCACTGTACATTCAGCCCCTTAACTTTGCAATAGGATGGATAGTTGTGGTGCACTGGCATTCCCAGAAGTCTTTTCTCTGCACAAAGCAGTTCAAAGCTCTATGTAGCATCATCCAAACAAAGCTCTATGTTTTCTCCCCTTTAAACATCAAAGTCAAGCTGGGCACCATTGAAGTAGAGGAGATGGGCGAACGCCAAACAGAGAAATTCTTTATCTGCACCATTGTCCCTGAGTGGGCGCTGGGCCCAGGTCTGTTTTCTCTCTCACTTACTTATTGATGGAATAATTGTGTTTTAGTAAAACACAGCTATTAGAAGCCCCATCTCTTATTCATGTTCCTGTCACTGTCACTGTCCTGAAATATCCCCGGTTTGAAAGTCGCCAAAAAGATCCCTTTAATCTCTGCGCTAGGGCTGTGCTCCCACACACTGCCAGGGTGAAGGCCCATGGACGTGTGCCGTGGAAAAACTAATTGTCACTTCTAATTGTGTCCCTTCTCTAATTGCCCAAAGAATACTAATAAATCAAAGGGGAAACTTGGCAAGAAAGTCTGGACATCGTGCCATCCTGGTTTGGCCCTGCATCTCCACTTCAAACAGGTTGGGAAGCATGTGACCTTGGCGCCCATCAATGAAAATCAAAGGCTCCCAAAATGGTGACCCACGCATTCCAGGGCTCCATTTAAATGGCAGAACCTTTAAAGGATGTTCCAGCTAATACCATGCAGCCTTCAAATAATAAAAAAAAAGGTGGCAAAACTACTATATAGCAATATGGATATTGCTACATATAGAGGATCTTCTGCCAAATGTTTTTTTTTTGTTTTGTATAGAGTGGAGAAGGGTTAGAACTTCTGTTAAGTTCATAGTTGTCACCAGGACTGGAAGTGAATGTAACCTCTACAATCTGGAACAGCAATCAAAGCAAAAAAAACGTTTTTTCTTCTACTTTGGATGGAATGAGGAAGGGTTACAACCTCTTTCAGGTTTTTATTGTTGCCATATTCTCCAATGGGGAGAGTTTACATAATTTTTTGTCATATCAAAGCAGAAAGAACTTCCAGTGGAGATACAGATGGCAATGAAAACCAGCAAAAAGTCTTCTCTGATGCTACAGTAGCTTTGGTACTTGTGCCGACCTATCTGACCCCCTCTGACAAAAAAGTCACTTCCAGCCATCATATCGATAAATAATTGCTTTCTGTGGCGGAGTAAAAATGGTCATGTGTTTATGACTCGACTGTAAATTTGTCAGGCTTAAAACCCTTGAAGTCATTTTCAAGGTTCCCGCCCCCATGGCAACGTGAATAAATCATCCACCTGATCTCCATGATACAGTCCTTTCCAAATGGTTATGGCTTTTCCATTTGTCAGAGAACTTGGCCGAGAAGTTGTTGTCTCAACACGTGAAGGCCAGATGTCACGGCCCCTCTGGCGTAATTAGCAGCTGGCCTCTTCCTGCAGAAACCGTGCCAAGATCTCGCACAAGGAGTCATGTCACCTGCAGAGAATCAAAGAGAGACCCCGAGTTCTGATGTCATTCCGTGATGCCCCCTGCAGGTCCCCTTTCCCTCCAGGAATGGTCTCCGGTGATCAGAACAGCAGATGGATTTTACCCTATGGACCTATCAACTTTATTTTAGGATCTATTGGGGAAGTGCAGTTTATCGAGCTTCCTATAGAGTGTCCTAATGCACAACGCACAATTATTTCCCTCTATTAAATGTCCTGAGCTGTAATGGATGAAAAAGGTTTTTTAAAACTAGACGGCCAATTTAAGGATCAACTCCAGGCAAAAAAAGTAAAGTCGATACTATTTATATCATCCACAAAATAATAAAACCCCAAAATATAAATCTGGTTACTTTTAAGTGAAACTGTCATAAGGTAAAACCTGTGAAGCTAGGATAACCGCCCTCATGAGCCCATTGGGTGGGGTCTTTGAAATCAGAGATCTGGCACACACCAAAACGTAATTATAACATATTATGTTGGCTTCACGACTTTTATATTATGTAAGGCACGTGATTAAGAAGACTAGTATTAGGCCCTATATATAGACCGCCATAGCTGACCTTCTTCTGAAAATGATAGTTGCCTGGCTGTCATGAATGTTATCAAATAACTTTAGTACTTTGTAGCTGAGTGATTTGGAATGAGAATGAAGCCAGTGAAGTTGTCCCTTTTATTGCTCAGTAGCTTTTGATGTTTTAATCCAGTTGTCCAGAATGAGGTATGGGATGTTTCTAAAGGCTGCCAGAAATACAAAAGCTACTGACCTATTGATACTAGGTTGGCTGTAATGCTCTCACTGTCCATTGGTTTTAATATTTTCTGCATCACTGCCCTGGAACTAGCACACAGTCAGTGAAGTCAGATATCCCGATTTAACTGGCTGTTGAACTGTACACTTTTGTCATGATTTGTTTGAGAGAAGCTGCCGTGTGCTCAGATCGGAGAATCAATCAGGGAACACTAGCTGAGTTATCACAGAAGAGAAGGTTAATGGAAAGTACAGGTGAAACTCGAATAATTAGAATATCGTGCAAAGTTCATTTATTTCACTAATGCAACTTAAAAGGTGAAACTAATATATGAGATAGACTCATTACATGCAAAGCAAGATAATTCAAGCCGTGATTTGTCATAATTGTGATGATTATGGCTTACAGCTCATGAAAACCCCAAGAACCCCAAATCCACAACCTCAAAAAATGTGAATATTACATGCAATCAATAAAACAAGGATTGTACATAGAACAATATCGGACCTCTGAAAAGTACAAGCATGCATATGTACTCAGTACTTGGTTTGGGCCTCTTTTGCAGCACTTACTGCAATTACTTTTGCACGATATTCTAATTATTCGAGTTTCACCTGTAAGTAAAGTTAAATACAGAGCTGAAATATATATAGGTGAATTGTATCTGCTAAAAAAATTGCATTTGTTAAACTAGTCTTGTAAACCAAGTCCCACAAAGAACAGTCAGATCCCTGACCCCCAGTGCAGGTGGCTTAGAAGTGTTGGTCCTCCTTCTCCCAGTCTGAATGTTGCAATTTAGGGGATCACAGGATGCTAAAAGAAGACAATTTACAAATATACTGTAGACATAATTGAATTAGGGTTTCTTTTTTATCTCTATTTCCTGTAATCCTCTGTAACTTCAACATAATTGACTATAAACTTTTAGTTATATAATTAAATAGTTACATAGTTAGTCGGGTTAAAAGAAGACACAATTTAATCAAGTTCAACTAACAGAAAAATGAATACATAAATATATAGAAAACTTGCATATATAGAACCCTCATCCCACAGTTGCACTAGAGCAGTGGTTCTCAACCAGTGTAACCTCAGGACCAACATTTGTCCTTGGTCATTAAGTCGCGACCCAAGTCACACTGCAGTGGAACACACAGCATTGCGGTATCATGCATTCCAGTGTGGGCTCCCACAAAAGAATGCACAGAAGGTGCGATTGCGTGGTGCAGTGCATTAATCACATGAGACTGTGTTATTAATGCACTGTACTAGAATGAACGGGCCCTCAAAAACACTGACAGACACACACAAACACAGACACAATCTCACATACTCACATTTTCACACACATACCCACACCCAAAAAATTGTACTTATTTTTTACTTTTTTTAAGATCCACCCAGTCTCCCTAATTTAGTAGAATTTGAGTGAATCCTCAGGCTGGGGTCCAGTGGGGGCTGCTGTGCTATGACAGAGCTCCATCCATATGTGCATTGTTTGTACAGCTCCCTGGCATGTCCTGTTGAGGTCTCGGGAGCCAGAATGTGACGTCACCCCGGTCCAGGCACCTCTACAGGACATGTGACGGAGCTGTAAGCAATGCACATGTGGATGGAGCTCCCTTACGGCCATATCCCCAGCCCAACCAACCCCACCTTAAGCTGATATTTTAAATGCTGCTTGGCACATGAACTGACTGTGGTTGTGCTAGGAAGAGGCTGAGGAGCCCCTAACCTAGAAAAGTAGAAGGCACGCAGAGACACACTGAACACGGGGTCGTGACCCACTTTTGGGTCACGACCCACCAGTTGAGAACCAAGGCACTAGAGCAGTCTTTCCAAATCAAGGTGCTGTGGCACCCTGGTGAGCCTCCTGACCTCCTCAGGGGTACCACAAAATTTAGTGGGATTGTGATATGAAGGGGGAATGAAGACAGATGTGAAGGGGGCTTCTGATGTGAAAGGGAGTGACTCTGATATGAAAGTGGGGCTTCGAATGTGAAAAGAGGGCTCCTGATGTGAAAGGGTCCTACTGATGCAAAGGGTTACTCTGATGTGAAGGGAGGGGGGAAAATCTTGATTTGAAGGGGAGTACTTCAATGTGAAGGGGGAAAGACACTTTTTTTGGTGTTTTTGCATGGAGTCCCTCTTAAAATCTATGATATTTTAGACTGGGGTGCCTCCAGATTTAGGGTGCTGTCACTAAAAAAGGGTTGAGGAATGCTGATCTAGGGAAAGAATGATCCAATTTTCTCCGACAAGGGAAAAATATCTTCTTGATCCTCTAAGGCAGGGGTAGCCAAACTGCGGCCCTCAAGCTGTGGTGAAACTACAACTACTATCATGCATTTGCCTCGGTAGGCCTTGCCTGTGGCTGTGAGAGTCTTGCAATGCCTAATGGGACTTGTAGTTTCATCACAGCTGGAGGGCCGCAGCTGGGCTACCCCTGCTCTAAGGCAATCAGATATATCTGCATCAACAATCTCTGGCGTTATTTCTAGCTGGCTAGAACTAGCTGCCGAGGAAGCCTGTTCCACATTTTCAAAGCTCTTACCATATGCAGAGGTTAAACATCTTTCCTTCAGATGCAGAGTGCCCCTTTATCTTTAGTAATAACCATAATAATAACCAAAAGTGAATAACCTTGCACCAAATTTACTATATGGACCATTAATGTATGTATACATGCTGATTATATCCCCCATCACCATTTCTCAAGGATGAAAACATGTAGTTCTGCTAAACTTTCCTTGTAGCTGAGCTCGTCGATGCCTCTTATCAGTTTAGTTGCCCTTCACTGCACTTTTTCCAGTTCCACAACATCCTTTTTGTGAACTGGTGCCCATAATTGCTCTGCATACAGATGAGTTCTTGTCGATGCTTTCTACAGGGGCAAGATTATAGGGTGTACTTTTACAGATCCATTCATCCTGTGAAAATCCATGTACATTTGTTGTGTGTGAAGGGAAGCAAAACCAAACATTATTTTGTATATTTTCTTTTCAAGTTGAATGTATTATCAGGAAAATACCTAATTATGGCCATTAGATAGAGCTGAGGAGTATCTTAGTCAAATGGTAATGAGTAATACCATTTGTTTTTCTGCGTCCATTTGCACAGAACGAACGTACAAGGAATTTTGAAGGATGAATGGGTCTGTGATTTTTTTTTTATAAATACGCCCCTATGTGTGTCTCTCTCTGGAGTCCATACCTCTTTTAATACAAGAAAATATTTTATGTTTTAGTAGTTTGCAAAGATCTTACTCTATTACATTGTAACAAAATCAACTTCTGTTTGTGCTCAAATCTGCTTCCATGGCCAAGTTACATAATGCATTATGCATGTTTTAGAAACAGTCAAATGAACACTCAGGGACAGTAACAAGCCATGCAATATTAGAACTTTCCTTTCTTGGACACAGATGTGCGCTGTGAATGCTGCACCGGCATACACACACTCCCCCACTGTCCTGTTCATCCAGGTAAATATCCAGTACTTCCTAGTATAGAGCAGCTCATGGCCTTCTGCCATTTCTCTCATGATACAACACTAGCAGCAATTTGCTTGCTCCATGTGTTGTCACGTGGAGGAGGGTCCTTATACCTGGGCCAATTCTATCCCAGACCTGAAGCTTATACAGGGCATTTTCCGAAGCTGGGGGAATGGGTGTAAATATCAGTAACAGAGGGACAAGCTAGACAGGGAGCCTGTTAAATTGCACTAATAAACTAAAATACAGCTTTTCTTTTTACCAGCAGATTGGCAGAACTGCAGGCATGGATGTATAAGACCTTACCAATCATGGACAATGTTTAGTAGCTCAGTTACATAAAACTGCCTGTCTGATCACTGAGCAGTGATTCATTTGATAACAGATTAGATTAAACTATGGTGTAGGCTACATTAGCGTAGCATGTAATTGTGATCAATTAATTGCACAGCATTGTGTTATCACATTTTATTAAAGCATATAAAAACCCAATCATCAAATCTCATATAAGTTGTAAAATGTTAAAGAAATTTTTAGTATTTGCAAATCTGCATCCTTCAATAAATAATACCTGTGATCCTGTCATTAGGGTCTGTGTTCAGACACTATTATGGGGTGACCACTGTCTCCTAATTGTGCTCCTATATTGTCACTCTGTTATATGCACCACAAGCA
Organism: Nanorana parkeri; assembly: GCF_000935625.1. Classification (NCBI taxonomy): domain Eukaryota; kingdom Metazoa; phylum Chordata; class Amphibia; order Anura; family Dicroglossidae; genus Nanorana; species Nanorana parkeri. The sequence goes on from NW_017306583.1 coordinate 998,439, forward strand.
GCTGGGCCGACACATATTGTGTAGACATTCTCCACTGATGCCACCATTAGTGATGTGTAGACAAGTTCATCTGAGTCTGCCAAAGCCCATGAAAAACTGTCACCCCCCTCCTGGGCCCAATCAGTTGTGGCTGGGCCTGGGGCATTCCCCACCCCGCAGCTACATGGCACAAAGTGACAAGGAATGCTCCAGATAGGACCAGCAGGTGGGTAGCTGTCAAGGTTTTGTGCTGGATTGAGTATCTCAAGTGCACTTGGTTGACAGCATGTCTCTGCACATCAGAATGCCGGTCCATAGCAATGGTGTGCAGCTGCACATTGTACACAGAAAGTGGCTGCAAGAGGCTGGAGGAGACCAGCAACACTGAGATGCAAAAAAGGTGAAAAGAAAAGGTGAAAATGGTACTATATGAAACAATATGGTAAACTGACATCCGCTTAGTGTTCAGATCTACTTTAATTGCTACAGTGTGATTAATGATGCATCGTCGTTTGTCGTAGGGAGCCATTGGTTCCATTGGACACTGGTTGATTGTTACATTTGAATATTTTAGTGGCATGACTAAACTACTAAATATATCTCATGTAGCTGCTAAAAATCAGTCATAAAGTTAGGCCTGGGGAAGCCTGAGAGTACAGAGCACACTTATTCACTTTCTGCAACCAATGTTTAGGCAAGTAAAAGAAACCACATTGTTATTTCTAACCAGATAAAGAGCAGAATGTTCTAAACAGCATACAGGCACTTCCAAGTATGAATTAACCAATGAGGAGGCCTGTGAATTCAAGACGTGCAGTTTCTAAAAAATACGCCTTTGGAATTGTCTTTATTTTTAGCCACAAATTGTTTTTGCGGCCGAATTAAGTCTTACCGCCTTAGGCTGAAAACACAGTAATGACAAAAGCATGCCGAGCTTCCTGTTTCGGGCACTGCCAACTTCTGTGTCTGGAAAGACATTTTACTGAATGCCATGCTGACGTTTTCTCTCTTCCCAGGCGAGAAAAACGCGGTGAAATTGAACCAGATTCCTCATTCATCCAAGGAAAACGGTCTAATCCCATTATTATCTAAGTATAGTGGGCTTTGAGGGTGGGTGGGATAGCGCTGTGGTTTAGAGTAGGATGATCGATTGGGTCACATTCTTAATTTTCTCGTTCCCTTTGCTTTCTTGCAGAATAAGTCATAAAAGCTAACATTTTGTTCCCCAGAAGCTTCCAATAACAACAGTTGGCTGTTTGCTGAAACGTGTGGTTGATGTTCAGTTGCTACCGTTAGAAAACATTGAGTGATATTTATTGCTTAATACAGTCTGGAAAGAAGAATTCCAAAGAGTCTTGTAGGCTGCAGGCAAAGGCTGAGCATGACTTTGGAAAGATAGGAAATGGTTATTTTTGAAGCTTTTCCTTTGGGCCATAAAAAAGGTTGTTTAATGTGGATTAGTCATAGCTAGGTGGATGACTATGTGTGTGCGTGTTTTCATCAGCCAAGGTCAGGCCGAAGCACAATAACTGAACATACTATCAATCCAATTAGCTCATTGTTAGACAAATATAGCATATACAATGTTTACAGTTACAATTGCCCCTAATGCTTGACTGTAACACATCCTTAAAGTAGTATTAAACTCTCAAAAGTATTTCAATAATGACTCATGAAACACTTGAGCTGCCATAGCTGATCTACTGAAAATCTCAGTTTTCTGGCCAACTCTGGCTTCAATACATTTTGAGTAACAGCCTGGCTTCTGTTTGCTTCAGAGCTGCTTGTCTTACCATACCAGTCAATGGGAATGCAAAAGCATCTTGAAGCAGGTTGAGGCTTAGATGGTGGCCAACTGCCAGTCAAATGGACCTGTTGATGACCTCTTAAATTAGTTTTAAACTCTGAAATTTGTTTCCAATAACAAATCCAAATGAAACAAATATACATTGACCAAGTTATTTCTTTCAATGTTTGCATAAGCGCCTACAGTAACCATGTCTCTGAACAGGTGGCTCCAACTCTCTCAGATCTGCTTACTTAAACTTTCAGTCTAGTACAGGATCACAAGGGACAAAGCAGTCTTTGAGAACTGTCCATCTACTTGCTTGGTGGAGGGAGGAGGAGCGGGGAGCAGGGGAGTGACTTGCCTTGCTGTGCAGTGTTTTTTGGAGACAAACAGCTTACTAGCACACACAAGAGTGGCTCCATAGGACCCAGCAAGGGGAAGGAGCCATCATAAAACAGGTTATCACCTACACATGTGCATTACCACAAAAGCTGCATGCACATGGAACAGTCTGAATCTAGTTTCAAGCTAAATACTAAGGACAAGAAAAAAATAACCTTGCACTAGAGCAAGGGTTTAATGCTTGTTTATGTCTGCCAGGAAAAATAACTATTGCTTACCTTGTCTCTTGCTCCCCTGGCAGCCAGCGCTTTCCTCTTTTCTCCTCTCTGATGCTCTGGGTTGTGGTTGGGCCTACGGCATCTTTTCCTACAATGCAGGGCTCTTAGCCCTACATTGCAGGGCTCTTAGCCCTACATTGTATTCCACGATGCCAGAGTGCCTGCAACCAATGGAGTGCCAAAGAGAAGAGGCTGGGGGAGCCCCACTGCAAAGGCATCAATAGTTGTGGCAGCATGCATTTCTGCAATGTATGGCAATGCACCTGCTGTACTTGTGGCACATTGTGGTGTCATTCATTGTGAATGCCAACCCCAGTACATTCTGCACAACAGCACAGCACACTGCAGCACACCGCAATACCCCATACTGTGTGTGGTGGTGAGCTGAGATTTTGGCACCAAAAAACTTGTGATAGGTTCATTTGCTGTTCCAGGGCTAACATTTTAAGTAACATTCTATTTTCTTCCGTTAATTGCATTTTCAGAATTTTCTTTTTATTAAACAATGACAGCAATGTACTTGTTGCCTTCCACAGCACCAATGCAAACACCTTCCAATCTTCTGCCTGTTGTGTAGGCCAGGTGGCCTCTGTGTGAGTTTTCTGCACTGACAGCACCTCTCCGTGCACTGACACTGCTCCTTTGTTAGCCGCAAGTATATCTCACTTCTTCCTGAAGAAGAGGGACCCGTCTAGAGCGCTGCCAATCACCCTTCACAAACAGGAAAGTTGGCGCTCACACCGCTGTGTCACTCCGGCTACGACGTAATCAGTTGTGTTAATGGTACGCCAAGACATGACCCGGAGTCCTCACACCAGCATGGGAGCTACAGGGGACCTACGTCACTTTAACCCTTTAAGTCCCTTTCCCAATACTAGATAGATAGATAGATAGATAGATAGATAGATAGATAGATAGATAGACATAGACATTTTTTATTGAAGTGAATATTAATACTATATCATCTGGCTACATAAAAACACAGCTAGCTGTTAAGATGTTTTGGGGCTCTGGATTTGGAATCCCAATGTGTAGTGTACCCAGGCCATGCGTCAGCCATGGCACCTGCTCATCAGACCTTGCAGGGCACCTCAGCTCCTGCCTATGATTGGACTGTTTATATTAAGCCTGGCACGCCATGGTCTTAGTGTTGTCATGAGGCAGCATGGGTTACTGCACTATAAACTCTCCCGCTCTAGTAATGCTTAGTAACAGGTTCTCTAAAAGGAGTGTATATGTCAACAAAAAGAAATGTTTCTAGGGACCAGATTCCTGCGATAGTTCCAGAGAATATTTTCAGCATCTTAAGCAAATTATTTATACCATCGTGTACTAGCAACATCCCCAGGCAGTGTGTTTACACTGGCCTTAAAGGGACAGTCCCATTCGTTTTAAACACATAGGACGTGACTGTTGCACCTCTAAGGGCACGAGAAGGTTAAGAGAGCGCTTCCTTTCTCCACGTACAACTGCTGGATGCCAGATTTGTAAATCCACTGAAGTCGGAGGATGATTGATACGACATGAAGTGGGTTGTGAGTGGATACATCTCTCTGGACCTCTGTTATGTTTTTAAAACACCCTGACAGCATCACATTTTACTTAAACAAATGTCAGATTGTGGCAAACATTTAGCTGGCATGCTATTTAGGAAGCAGAACTTCATCCTTTTATTGTGCCGCCAGAAGGGAGGTTTGTGACCCTTCCATTGTTAGCAGTCAAATAACAAAGTGCGGATGAACGGACAGAAGAGGTGTAGCAACAATTCAGTTGTGGAGTTTCCAATATAGATACTACAAAAAAAATGGATGTTTGCTATGCGCAGAGCCTGTCCATTCACTAGATACTAGTGACATCACTGAGAATACAGCCTATCCATTCACTAGAGACCGGTGACATCACTGAGAATGCAGCCTATCCATTCACTAGAGACCGGTGACATTACTGAGAATGCAGCCTAGCCATTAACTAGAGACCGGTAACATAACTGAAAATACAGCTTATCCATTCACTAGAGACTGGTGGCATAACTGAAAATACAGCTTACCCATTCACTAGAGACTGGTGGCATAGCTGAGAATACAGCCTATCCATTAACTAGAGACCACTGACATAATTGAGAATGCAGCCTATCCATTCACTAGAGACTGGTGACATCACTGAGAATACAGCTTATCCATTCACTAGAGACTGGTGACATCACTGAGAGTACAGCTTTCCATTCACTAGAGACCAGTGACATCACTGAGAATGCAGCCTATCCATTCACTAGAGACCGGTGACATCACTGAGAATGCAGCCTATCCATTCACTAGAGACCGGTGACATAACTGAGAATGCAGCCTATCCATTCACTAGAGACCGGTGACATAACTGAGAATGCAGCCTATCCATTCACTAGAGACTGGTGACATCACTGAGAATGCAGCCTATCCATTCACTATAGACCGGTGACATCACTGAGAATGCAGCCTATCCATTCACTAGAGACCGGTGGCATCACTGAGAATGCAGCCTATCCATTCACTGGAGTCCAGTGATATCACTGAGAATACAGCCGATCCATTCACTAGAGACTGGTACCATCATGCACCGCAACAGACTAAAAAACACTATTCACAATTAGGCACTGAAATGCAATGCAATCAGAGAAGGCCTGTTATGGTGATGCACTTCTATTATCTTGCGTTAATGCAATACATACAGTCGTGAGAAAAAGAGAGTACGCCCTCTTTGAATTCTATTTAAGTAACAGGACATAATAAAAGTGCAAATGTTCTGCCTATCTTTGGTCTTAATACTTTCTGAGTCACTGACATGGGACAAGCATGCAGAACAGGAAAACCAGGATAAAATGAAATGTCCTGATCTGCATACCATCTCTGGTTCAGTAACCCATAAAGTACTCAAAATGTAGCGATCTGCATGACAACCAGGCATCTAAGGAGAATGCAACCATGGACGCATCTTCTCAGCACAGGTTTTCTTCATACAATTTAATGATGCAGCTATGGCATCATTAGTCCTCATATAAAAATCCTCCATCGGAGAGTCATTGGTGTGTTTATTTTGGGTGGGCTGTCAGTGTTTTATGACCTCGGGGGTACACATTACAATCCTATCTCGATAAGCAAAGCACCAAACACTGGAGGGGTTGCCATGGCCGAGTGGGCAACGCTCTTGTCTTTTGTTGTGTTGTGTAACGTGGTAGTGCCGCCAGTTCCCCCGTTGCTTACATTTATTGCCCATCTGGTCTGATCTCACCAATCAAAAGCTGGCAACAATTTCCCTGATTACCTCACAGGCATACACACTAATGAATGAGCCTATCCGCTAATGTGTGTCGGTGCTGGCCAAAATGAAAGAACCCTCATCTACAGGCTGCTTTATATCAAACTCCTATTTAAAAAGTGTACTTTCACATATGTCAAAGCTCCATGTAGGGACTGAAGTTCTTCATTTAAGTTCGATGCTTCCAGGGATAGTGATTGATTCCTAACCAGCTGCATATCATACCTGGTAGTTCTCATGAAAATGCCAAGTATCTGCACTGGTATTGGTGCATCCCTAAACGGAAGATGTAAAAATCCTGCTGTAGGAAATCTCAAGTTCCTGCTGCAGGAATTCCAAATTGCACCTACTTGATAGGTATGAATGAGGGCTAAATTTAGTTTCCGAAATTTGGACATTAGGACACATCCAAATTTCCGAATCCCAATGCATCCTAATGTGTCCGAATACGAATTTCCGTTTCTGAATTTTCGGATCCCATCCGAATTTCGTTCAAAAACTAAACTGAATCGGACATGTGACTTTTCTTGCCAATCAGATGGGAGTTTTTTGGTTGAATGCATCCAAATAGATCTGAATCCAAATTTTCGTTATGGCAACATGGGAGCCATATACAGTATATACATATAATACTAAAGCTGAGGCTCCTAGACCCGAATGGCATTTGAGATGCAAATTTCTGAATCGGGATGCGAATTTCTGAATTGCATTCAGGAGTTACCGAATGCTATTTGGGTCTGGGAGCCTCAGCTTTAGTAATATATTTACATGGCTCACAGACCCGCATGGCATTCCGGTCGGGAGCTCCCAAATGCAATTTGGAAATTCGGATCCCGAATGCCATTCGGGTCTGGGAGCACTGGCGGAACTACCAGGGTCGCAGCGGTCGCAATTGCGACCGGGCCCTGGCGTTCCGCCACTTGTACAGGCGGCTGTGCGGCAGGGATGGAGAGACTGTCACTGGTCCCACAGAATGTCCTGCAGGCATCGCCGGGCAGCACATTCTGCTGTGTGAGGACCCGCCCCCTGGCCGCCGAGACGAGGAAGAGGGCCCTGCAGGAGAGGGAAGGTAAGTCTGGAATGGGAGGGTGTGTGTGTGTGCATAGGACTACGAGTCCCAGCAATGCATTATATGTTTAAGTAGGGATACACCAGTGCCAATACTGGGCATTTTCACGAGTACTCATACCGGCGTTCTGTCAAGAACGCCGACGTAGTCGAATTTGCCGACCTCAGCATCTGCGCTTGTGCACCAATATTATCGAGGAAACTGATTTATTTACAAAGTATTTAGTTTAAATTGTTAATTGTGACTGTTAATAACATTCCATCCGTCATTTACTGCCATGCATGGCATATTATTAACGGTCACAATTAACAATTACAAACTAATACTTTGTAAATAATACTTTGTGCTGTAGTGTGTTGCATTGCATAATAATGCACACATTAATGGATTTTTATGCAACACAGACGAATGCACATGTATGGTATGAACAGGGCACATGGAAACAAACGTTTTGTGTCCTAGCGTTTTGTGCCCTAGTGTTTTGTGCCCTTAGAGGGGATTTTCACTTGTTTTGGACAGATTATTGCTCACTTCTGTCTCCAAGACAGGAAGTTGGGAAAATCTCCCCAATAGGACACATAAAGAAAAAACTGACAGAGGTTTAACAATTAATTACTGAATAAAAAGTGAAAGCTGAATGTGACTTTTAATCTACTTATATTTTGCCTCACCCCTCCCCCATCGACATGCTAATAAAAACTTTCAATTTTTACATAAAACCTTTCCATTTTTACATACCTTATTTTAGATGATGTCATCCTAAGTAAACTGCATTATATGCAGGCAGCCCTGTGTAATGCTCACATAAAATGCTGAGCCTCCGTGAGTAAGAGAATTGAATCCAATGAATGAAAGGGGTGGGTCGGAGACAGGCAGGCTGGCAAGGAACTGGTTAGATGATGCTGGGCATCCTTCAGCCAGAGAATGAAGCAGGCTTTATCTGACTTGCTGCAGCTTCTAATATACACTGCGAGAAGCTCCCAGTGTGCAGAAAACTCAAAGATTTTTTAGACAGGAGCAAAGCCTGTACAACTGTGGAAGACAAAGTGAAGTTTGTAAAACGGTTGGATGGGTAAGGTTACAACAAAAGCAGCAATAGTGAGGACAGAAAAAAGTCATGGCATAACCAGAAGGTCTGAAACAACCTTAGTGGGGTACAAAAGAATAAGGTGCCCATACACCTTACAACCAACCACTTTTGTCTTGCGATGGTTGTAAGCTAATTAAAAGCTTGTACGATCTGCACATCTTGGACAGGCAGATCGTACTTGCGATAATTGCAAGCCCGCCCCGCTGAGGGGCGGGCTTCCGATGACCGCAATGCTAAACGGGCAGTGTGCGCGTTCGCACACCGGCCCGCTCCTCAGTTGTCAAACGAGCACGCCACTAACCCGCCGACAATCGTACAATTCTCAGCGGGTTTTCTAGCATGCTGGTTCGACAAAAGACGTGCGACCGTACATTATAAACGGTCGCACGCCTTCCATACACCTGCCAATTATCGTACTATCGTGGGATTTCCCCGCGATTATCGTACGATAATCGCAAGGTGTATGGGGACCTTAAGCTTTGAAGATTCTTGCAGTGCAATTCTTTTAATAGATGTTTAATTGTACTCTACAGGTCCTGGGACATTAAGATTTGTTGCTCTAGAGTTGAGTATGTTGGACTCTCAATCTATCATTTCCCTGACCAGTGAGAAGGAGAATCTTTGTGTCTAGGCATTGACTTTGGTTAACAATCAGGTTCATTTTTGATCACTAAAACTCATGATTGCATTCTATTTCAGCATATTTCTGCCTCCATTGTCCCTACTCTGGGACTCTCCTTACTCTCTTTATTAGGGGAACATCCTTGTTGAGCTCCCCCTTTGGCCCGGGCACAGGCTCCTTGGGGGGAGGACCTTTCTCCTTAAAGGCAGGCACAGTTTGTAGCAGGCCTTTGCCAACTTAGGGTTCATTGACTGCTACAAGTGATCAAGTCTGTATTATTCACATGGATACACTCTCTCTTAAGGTGCCCATACACTGCAAGATTCTCGTACGAGAATCGCGGGAATCCCGCGATCGTACAAGAATCGAACAGTGTGAACGAAGACGTGCGACCGTTTCTACTGTACGGTCGCACGTCTTTTGTCTAAGGAGCATGTTAGAAAACCAGCCGAGAATCGTACGATTTTCGGCTGGTTAGAACGGTGCTTGGGAGACAAATGCCGAACGGGCCGGTGTGCGCACGCGCACACTGCCCGTTCAGCATTGTGGTCATCGGAAGCCCGCCCCTCAGGGGGGCGGGCTTGCGATGATCGAGAGTGCGATCTGCCTGTCCGAGATGGGCAGATCGTACGTTTTTTTTATCACTTTACAACCATCGCAAGACTAAGGTCTTGCGATGGTTGTACAGTGTATGGCCACCTTTATCATTCCTCTCTGAGCTCTCAGACTTACAGGTTCTTTTATGGTGATGGAAATCACATGAGGCCACCACATTGAAAGTTCTGGAACTCTTGATTTGTGCTTAGCATCACCATCAGTTGTACACTGTTTGTTAGGCGGATACAAGCTGTCATCTTAACTATGCTTGTTCCTCACTTGCAGGAAGAAAGCCTAGCACCTGACACTCACATAGCTCTAATCAGGTTCAGGTGGGCTTGGTACAATGAGAGGGACGCACAAACTGCCACAGAAGAGAAGGGAAGGTAACCGATCAGTGGAAACTCTCCAGCACACCACTGAACACCTGAACTGTGAGTTGTTTCTTTTATCTGCTTCCCACCTGCAAACTCCTGGTTGCTAAAGAAAAGTCAGGAGCAGGCAAGCAATTTCTTCCCAGAGAAAGGGGAGCACTATCCAGTACAAAATAAATCATTTTGGATGGAGTTTGGCTTTAATCAAAGAACTGTTGGCCTCATATGTACAAAACGTATTGAGGAAATGTCCATGGCAGCCAATCAGGTGCTTTTAGAGATGGTGTTTGCTCCACACACACTGTATTATTCTACACAGGTCCAATCTCATTGGCAGATAGGGGATCCCTGTTAGACCTACGGATGTTTAGGAAGTACACGGTTGACCGGGATTGTATCTGTTTACTGTTGAATAATAGGTCACCTCGGTGCAGATATTCTGGTCACTGCGTGTTGCGACAGAGCTGTTACTATTAATTAGAATGGAAATTTCAATCCTTCCTTAGTGACAGGGAGACCAATATAGATATTTGGCAGCATTGAAGGCCCTGGGAGACAAATTTAAAGAGCACCTGTACTGTAACAATAAACATAACCCTGTGATGGAGAGGAGACTCTGTAGTTGGTTTTTCCAAGGATGAAGGTTTTTTTTTAATGTTTTTGGTGCCATGTTTAATGCCTGTGTGGCTCTAGGCAGTTGCCAAAGCAGCACTGGGAGGTTAGGTTGTGGGAGAGGTAGGGGTGACAAACTGAATTGTACCAAAGGACATCACAGAAAGTGATACAAACTCCTTCGCTCCCTAGTCTCCTTATGCTTGCCATAATCATGAAGGTGAAGATTACCAGTGTAAAGGGTTAACAAGTATGGGGGGCAAGCAGGTCTTAGTTGGCTGTGCTTCCATAAGTACAGACGATAGATACATACATAGATATTTAATACATACAGTATGTAGCGCCAACAATTTTACACAGAGCTTTGCACACATTCACATCATTCCCTGCCCTTAAGGAGCTTACACTCTAATGTCCCAATCTCACATACATGGCCAATTTAGACAGGAGCCAATTAACCTTCCAGCATGTCTTTGGAGTGTGGGAGGAAACCGGAGTACCCAGAGGAAACCCATACAAGCACAGGGAGAACATGCAGACTCCATGCAGATAGTAATCTGGCTTGGATTTGAACTGAAGACCCCGGTGCTGCTAACCACTACACCACTGTGTAGATAGATACATAGATAGATACATAGATAGATACATAGATAGATAGATAGATAGATAGATAGATACATAGATACATAGAGATATGAGAAAGATAGGTGGATGGATAGATATGAGAAAGATAGATATGAGAAATATAGATAGATAAATAGATATGAGAAAGATAGATAGATATGAGTCAGATAGACAGATACGTCATGAAAGGACAGATAAGACAGTTGTTAAAATATCCCGCACAGAAGATCTATTTTTGCCACTCTTCCATCTTTATTTATTTCCTTTTGAAAGTTAAAACCGTCCTGGAATTTGTAGATTATTTTTTTATTCGGTTCCGCCTTGGAGTTTTCCATAACAAACAGTGTCCATGTGGGGAGACCCTGACCACCCGGGAGGAAATGTTAAGAGGGGGGTGAGTGGAAATTCCCCCCCACAGATAGACCGACAGACAGAGAAAGCTGGTTAGGCCACCTCTGATTTACTTCAGGACAGCCTGGGATCTGGGGAGAACGTTCTGTGTATCTGTGAAAGGATAACTCCACATTCTGATATGTGTAGTACTTTATTCAGATCATTTAAAGTTATGAAATAATCATCTTTCCATCATGGAAAGTCTTCCATACCTTTCTATGCATAGTCTTCACTGTATTGCAGGATTTCTTAGAGTCCTCGCCCCCCCTGCTCCTGTAATATGACATGCCATTATTTTTCTAACTGCATGTCAGGCTGCAGTGTCCTTCAATGCTTATCATCGGAGGGATACAACCATGTCATCCATTTTTCCATGAACACTCTTATGCGAGCCCAGACACATTATTTTATTATAAAGTCAAACTGTATTTTATATGATGAGCTTTAGAGGTGTGAACAGAATTGTGTGATGTAAAATTATCACTTGAGAGATCATTTAATTTTTTGTTCAAGAATCTATCAGTATTTTAATTTAAAAAGCACAGCCTATGGTACTCTGTGGTCCTGCAGCACAATACTGGGCACAACAAAGTTATATGCTCTGGCGAATGCCCTTGGAAATGATTTTATAATATTGGCATCAGTGATGGTATCAAATGCAGCTGAATGGGGTTTAGTGCTGTGCAGTCATTGTCGGTCATGGACATGGACAGCGGCCATAACAACATGGAGATGCTGCCCTCTACAGGACACTGTGAATATTACCAGAGGCTGATGACAACATAAATAGAACCAGTCTTCTGTTTAGAAACCTTAAAACAGGGATAGGCAGCCTCCGCACTCCAGCTATTGTGGAACTACAAGTCCCATGAGGCATTGCAAGATTCCAACAGCCACAGGCATGGCTCCCGGATGCAGATGCATAATGGGATTTGTAATTTCATCACAGCTGAAGTGCCAAAGCTGCCTTCCCCTGCCTTAAAGTGTATGTAAATACTAACAATTAACTTATTATATATACAGTGCTCAGCATAAATGAGTACAGGTCGGCCCAATAGATTGGGAAGTGAGCAAACACATACCGTCGTTCGCTCATGTCTCGATCATCTCCCTGCAGAGAGCCGTGGCTGTCAGTCACGGCTCCCTGCAGGGTTCCCCCCCCCCTCCGATCCTCCAGCGCTGACTGGCGGAATGGACAGGGAGGGGGTGGGTACAGCTGGCTCTGCCTCTAGATAGGGAGAGCCAGCTGTACCGCTCGCAATAGCCAGCTTTTCCCTTTTGCAATATACTGAGCTTTGGGTCACGGAGCGTCCCAGTTTGCTAAGAGTTTGCTAAGAGCTGGGCGGGGAGATGTGTTTGGCCCTTACACATCACCCTGTTCGGCTCTTAGCAATCTGGGATGCTCTGGCCAAAAAGGGTGCGGCAGGCACACTGCAAACATTGTGCCGCAGAGCAGCCCCCTGTAAAACCCAAAGAGAGACCACCCGAGGCAACAGCTCATTATAGGGATGGCCCTGATGGGCGGAGGGTTAGCTCTTGCATAGCATAACAAATTTGCTTTGGTCTTCCCTTTGTTCTTCCAGCTCTTGAACTACCCCCCAGATATAGTCTCTAGTAATCTTTCTCTAAGACCCCGTTCACATTGAGCAATTTATCGCGCGGTAATTCCCGCGATATCGCGGCAAATTACCGCGCGATATCGCGCTCCAATGCAATCCAATGGGGCAAAGGGTCCTGCTGTAGCGGGTCGTGTGTCGCAACAGCAGGACCCTTTTTTGAGCGGATTTAGCCGCGATTCAAGCTTGCTCAATGCAAGCTTGAACGCGACATCGCGCGGCAAATCTCGCGATGTCGCGCAATATGCAAATCGCGCGACAAACGCGCAATTTGCATATCGCGCAGTCGGAACGGGGCCTAAACCTCATCACGTAGCCAAGGCATCAAAGACACAACATCCTTATATCTGCTACCAAAGCTTCGTCTGCATAGCTGTTGTATAATCCTTTACTTTATATGTTATATTTAGGGCTGGTACTGATTAAACTTTTCGTGTTCGATTAATCGAATATTTTTTTAAGCGATTAATTTCGATTAATTATAACGCACATACAGATCCAACTACATTGGCCTATACACATACAGCACAGCAATGAAGTAATAAAATGAACTATGATCACACTAATCCAGCACGTTATTAATCTCACGTGCCCCACTCAATATGGCCGCCGCTTTAGTGGGGCAACTCAGAATAATAACGTGCTGGATTAGTGTGATCCTAGTTCATTTTATTACTTTATTGCTGTGCTGTATGTGTATAGGCCAATGTCTTGGAGATTGGTCCACACTTGTGGGCACACTGACCAGCTGGGAAGATTGTAGAAGAAAGGTTCGATGTCAATTGGCAGGCTGCACAGTGATGTTCCCTTTACATGTAAGTATAACCTATTTAAAAATTGATAGGGCAGAACAAGTTTCTCGGGCAAACTCACCGGCCCAACTGGCTCCATCGGCTAACGAAGGGAAGGGGGGAGGAGTCTGGTGACGTCACGGACATCGACGTCACCGGACTTCTCCCCCCTTCCCCTCGTTAGCCGTCACGGGCATCGACGTCACCGACGTCGATGTCCGTGATGTCACCGGATCTCCGACGGGACTCCCGGAAGCCGGCGGAGAGGTGAGTGTTTTCATTAGCGATCAAAAGCATTTTAATCGTTCAAAAATTTTAACGATTAATCGAGAAATGAATCGTTAATTTCCGCAGCCCTAGTTATATTTTATAAAGGTGCCCATACACTGCACGATTCTCGTACGAGAATCGCGGGAAATTCCGCGATCGTACGATAATAGTGCAGTGTATGGAAGGCGTGCGACCGTTTCTAATGTACGATTCGTACGATTTTCGGTTGGATTTTAACATGATCGAGAGATGACTGCTGAACGGGCCGGTGTGCGCACGCGCACACTGCCCGTTCAGCATTGCAGTCAACGGAAGCCCGCCCCTCAGGGGGGCGGGCTTGCGATGATCGCAAGTACGATCTGCCTGTCCAAGATGGGCAGATCGTACATTTTTTAAATTACTTTACAACCCTCGCAAGACAAAAGTCTTGTGAGGGTTGTAAAGTGAATGGGCACCTTTTAGAAGTGTGAAGGTTGTGCAGAGCCAGATATTTGCTGATTCTATGTTAGCGAGGGGTGACACCATCCTCTGGCTTTGTGGTGGCCGTAGGGTTTGGGCTGAACTGAAAGAGTCTGCTGTTAGGAAATATAAAAAGCCGGCATGTGATACAACTTGCCAGTGACCATCTAAAACTGAAATGATGGAATTGGATAAAGAGACTTGTTGGAAAAAAAGAGGGAAATCCTAGAAATCCCGCTGAACAAACAGCTGCGCCTTTCCAAGAAACATGTTTTTTTTTTCTCTTTAATAAAAAGAAGAGCATTCTGCTTGGAGCTAGTACAATGTTACATACCCAAACTGAACAGAACATTAGCGGTATGACCTCAAATCCTTTGTACATTGTCCAGGATTGGTAATACAAATCTTAATATCCTATTTTCAGTACAGTAAGTCTTATTCAGAAATGCAGCACAGAGAACAATGATAATGTGCAAAATGCTGTAACCCTGTGTCTGAGTATTGGACTGATATGTGAAAGTTGGATTCTGATTGGTTGCTCCAGGTTACTGCACTTGTTCTAAGCTTATTGAGGGGGATTTATCAAAACTGGAGCAGAGAAAATCTGGAGCAGCTGTGCACGGCAACCAATCAGCTTCTATCTTTCATTTTCAAATCTTAACTGAACAAACTGAAGAGAGAAACTGATTGGTTGCCATGCACAGCTGCTCCAGATTTTCACTGATCCAGTTTTGATAAATTCACTCCCAATGTAAATAGACTTGTTATCAGTGGCGGAACTACCGCCGGTGCAGGCGGTGCGGGCGCCCGGGGCCTCAGGCTCTGGAGGGGCAGGGGGGGGGCCCAAAAAAAAATCTTGCACCAGGTCCCTTTGTTCCTTAGCTCCGCCACTGCTTGTTATACTTAAAGACCAACTGACAGTTAAAGGACAGGCTAATTTTCAGAGATTTCATAGACAAATCTGATTTTAAAAAGACCAATTAACTTTGTTTTGAGTATAGATTTTAAAGAGCTATATGTGTGTACTAGAGGGCAGCCATATATCCCACTGAATACATATGCTATGCTTCTTGTATAGAATCAGCAGATAGATTGTGCTTTACTGCTCCTCTAATCTTAGTACAGGTTTAAAGTGGACATTTGGGCAAAATCAAAAAAACATATATAATGCAGCTTTTGTTTTTCTAAGTCCATCTATAATGGTTTTATTACCTG
This sequence comes from Nanorana parkeri, assembly GCF_000935625.1. Classification (NCBI taxonomy): domain Eukaryota; kingdom Metazoa; phylum Chordata; class Amphibia; order Anura; family Dicroglossidae; genus Nanorana; species Nanorana parkeri. The sequence goes on from NW_017306583.1 coordinate 1,013,850, forward strand.
TTGATCCTACCAGCAGATCTGTTATTTTTCCACATTATTTATCAAGCCAAGCTGTCTAGCAAATGTGCCAGTTATAGGATTTGGGGCACGCCATATAACACTGACAGGGGTGCTTACAATGGTCTGTTATGTTCACAAAGAAAAAAATGTCAGTTGCTGTACTTAAAAGGTGTTATGCTGGGCACACACCTTACAACCATCGCAAGACTTTTGTCTTGCGATGGTTGTAAGGTACTTTAAAAAACGTACGATCTGCCTATCTTGGACAGGCAGATCGTACTTGCGATGATCGCAAGCCACGCCCAGCTGAGGGGCGTGTTTCCGATGACCGCAATGCCGAACGGGCAGTGTGCGCTTGCGCACACCGGCCCGTCCGGCCTTGATCTTACAAACATGCTACACACCCGCCGAACATCGTACGATGCTCGGTGGGTTTTCAAACATGTTCGTAAGTTAAAAGTCGTGTGACCTTACAGTAGTAGAGGTCGCACGGCTTCCACACACCTTACGATAACTGTACGATCGCGGGTGTGTGGGCACCCTTAGTTGTAGTTGGGCTTGAATTTGTATCTTAATTACATTGAGGGGAATTTATCAAAACTGGAGCAGACAAAATCTGGAGCAGCTGTGCATGGCAACCAATCAGCTACTCTCTTTCATTTTCAAATCTTAACTGAACAAACTGAAGAGAGAAGCTGATTGGTTGCCATGCACAGCTGCTCCAGATTTTCACTGATCCAGTTTTGATAAATTCACTCCCAATGAATATAGACTTGTTATACTTAAAGGCCAACTGAACATTTTACAATCGGCCAAACTCTTTCCAAATGCAGCAAAAACAAAAAGGAGTGCAAAGTTAGTTTTCTTTAAAAAGCAGCCACAGCCATCCCTTGCCAGCAAGCTACAGAGAAGGACCCCTGCACTCTGTGTGGAAGCAGTGGTCTCTCTGCAGAGGTTCGATTCACCCCTTGCTGAGTCAGAGATTCAACTCTTCAGTCAACAGGAATCATGAGCTATATTAATTGCAGAGCTATAGCTCTGACTCAGCAGGGGGGGATATCAGCCTCTGCAGAGAGACCACCGCTTCCATGGTCCTTCTCTGCAGCATGTTTACAGGGTACAGGATTTTCTGCCCCGGATGTGGCTGCTTTTAAAATAAAATGAACTGTAATTTTCTGCATCCCTGCTGTTGTGATGCACCTAGAATGTATTTAGCTGATTTAACCCGAAAGTTCAATTGGATTAAAAAAAGTTAAGACGTGCAGGTGTGGTAAAGTGTACCTGTCTTATACATACTGTAGGATGTAATTTTGTTATCTGGCTAAACAATAAGCCTAACAGATTATTACTGAAGCTTTATATAGGCTGCCTAAGTTGAGTTAAAGGGACAGTGCCCAAAATGACAAACTCTGTAATTTTTGGGGTGACAGAAAACTAAAAGTGGAATATTCAGCCGGCCCTGAAGTTGGACAAAATTAAACGTTTTGCTGATTGATTAAATGTCGTTATTGTTTTAGGACTCAAGAACTGTGGTGACATGTACTTCTTAGTATGCCTTAAACAGGGGAGGGGAACCTCCGGCCCACCAGGTGGGGTGAACTACAAATCCCAAGATGCATCTGTCTCTGAGTCGTGCCTGTGGCTGTGAGAATCTTGCAATGCCTCATGAGATTTGTAGTTTCACCACAGCTGGGGGGCTGGAGGTTCCTCACCCAATTCTTAAAGGGACTGTTAACCTTCGGACATTTCAATGTGTCATCTTCCACACTTCCTCCTGCAACTTCTACTAAATATATTACTGTATGGTTATTCCTTCTGTTGTGTTCCGCTACACCTACATTGTAGCATGCAGAGAAATTTGTATGCTTGGAGGCTCTGGAAGGCGTACATACTAGGGTGGCCACCTGTCCAGGATTCACCTGGACAGTTCGGGTTTTGAATGCTGTGTCCGGGTTTCATGGCACCAGGTACCTGGACATAAGATGTCAGGCAGACAGGGGCAACCAAAATTAAGATAGGGGGTACTGGCCCCCCACTAAAAATAGTCTCTATTGTGATATTTACATATTAATGGGTGGTTCCTTTTACATATGAATAAGCCACAACTCATTCTCCCCAACAAATATGTCCTCATGTCGCTAGAGTGTTCGGGTTTCGCTTGAAGAAAAGGTGGCAACCCTGGTACATACTGATACCCCGGCCTGAAGCCATATACCAAGTGATAACACCTCTGCCTCATGAAATCACAACATGTACAAAGAGCATAGAAATATGACAAAACTGAGTGAACGAATGTAGTCTAAAACAACCCCCCAGCGCATATCCAGAGGTTTATATTATTTCTAGAAACACGCTCTAAATCAAACAGCAATTTACCCCAACAAAAGTCAGGTTTTAGATTAAGAATTGGTCACATTTTATGTCAATCAAAACAATGAAAGTAACACATAAAAATGCATTTGTAAGACAAAGATCCTTCTGTAACAGAGTATAAGTGCAATTTAACCTTCGCAAGGGATGTGTCCAATGGAGAAGTCGGTTAAAGGTTGACCATGGCTGGTCAGTATATAAAAAATAATTCTTAATGACATTGGTGGATAGACAGGAAAACCTTCAGGAACTCATTCAACAATATAAAACTAAATTTAACTACAATAAAAGTAGAAACAATTTTTTTTCAAGACAAAGATGACTTCCTGTCTCGTAACCCCATAAGAGAATCCTAGCCTAGTGCAGCCTGAAAGAGGTCATTAGACTTCACAGAAAACGTTAATCTGTGTTTTCTTTTTAGGTATGGATTTTTTACTTTATTACTTTACAATGTTATTCGGTGGCTCTTTCACATAGGGTCACCTTGTTTGTGTTAGGTGTATTGGAAAAGTGCACGTCGCTAAGGGTACCATTCATTGAAGCCTTAGTATTCAGATATGAGCTTGTACAGTCATGAAGTCATGTAGACCAGTCATGTACGTTGGCGTAACTGCACATTGATTGGCTGTGTATCTGTTTTTGGGGCGGGAGAGAGAAAAGCATGGCTTATCAAACATAAGGCATCTTAAAGGTTCAAGTACCTTTTGATGGCAGTTTTTTCTGTCCTGTATTTTACAGGGCAGCATTAAGACATAAGTGGGTTTAGGGTTGCCACCACTCTACTATGGGGCCTCATCTTTGTAAAAACTCAACTTTAAAAGGACACCTGTACTAAGAGAAACACCACTGCCACTTTTGACCTCCTTTGGAAAATGCTTAAAGGAGAACTATGAGGTGAGTGCTTTTCACTCACCTCATAGTTCTAGCCGACCTGTGACAATGAGACTGTCACAGGTCGGCTCAGTAGATCGGGAGGTGAGCGAACACATACCAGCGTTCGCTCACCTCTCGATCCTGTCACGGCTCTCTGCCGTGACAGGGGAGGGGCTGGATTCCGCCCTACCCGCTCCGCCAGCGATGACTGGCGGATCGGATGGGGGAGGGGGCGGGTACAGCTGGCTCTGCCTCTAGATAGGCAGAGCCAGCTGTCACTCACGCAGCTGGGCAGATCCCAGCACAATTGTCGGGATCCGCTTCAGCTGCGGCATCTCAGTATACCGCGAGCAGCAGCTCGCGGTATACTGCGGCGTCTCAGTATACCGCGAGCTATAGCTCGTGGTATACTGAGCTTAGGGTGACGGGAGGACGCTAGTTTGTGTCCTCCCGTTACCCTAAGGAGAACTATGGGGAAAAGACTAAACCCTATAGTTCTCCTTTAAAGCCTGGCTGTCTGTTGCATCAATACTTTCTGAATTACTATCCCAGAAACACTTGACCTAAATAACTGTTCTGGGTCAGTGACTTAAAGCAGGATCAGCATGGTAGCCAGGTAACACATTATTCGGGATAGAGGTCAGCAACCTCCGCACTTCTCTCAGAACGTTATTTTTCCACAGAAAGTGTGAAGTGTCACATGACTTTGATGACCTCATTATAATAATAGTAGCAGGGAATTAAGGTGGTGCATGGGACTGGATAGGTTAGAGTTAAACATTATATGCCATATATTTCTGAAAGATCTCCTGGTTAGGGTGAGGTGAGCTTAATGGTGTAGACATAGTTCCATACCCCAATTTTGGAGACCTTCAACTGCATGAGTCAGGCTCAGCATCCTTCTCTGTCTTATGTGCCACTGTGGGGTTGGTCTGCACAGCTGTTGATGTGGTTTAACGTTGCTTTGAAACCCTGCAGCGTTAAGAGACATTCTGCCAGTGGCACAAGAGGTCCATTTTTGCTGCCTTTTTTTGTGGTTCAGACCTAATCAGCTATGGCACACTGGGGAAAATGTGTGGACACGCACCGGAACAACACTGCAAATTGTTTGCACATCATGAATAGTAAGGGTTTCTTGCAAACAGGGTGGCTATAGTTTTCCCAAATGTATAATGGGTGTGTTAAGCCATATTAGAAAACATTTTAGCATGGTCCTTCATTCAAGAGTAGTGGTGCTTAGGAAACATCATTAAGACTATCTGATTTTTTAATATAAAATCCCTGTCCATGTATGGCGTGTTATCTTGCTCCAAAGAAGTTGAGAATTACATTCATGTGGATCTCTGAATCCAGTGGAGGGCTCTCTCTTCCACCAGAGGAAGCCTTCACTCAGTTCGGATTCTGGAGGGTGTTTGGCATAACAAAAAAGAGATAAAGATTCCCTGGTCCTCGATCACTTCTTCTTGGGCAAGACATTGTCATCAAAGTATCCCTTATTGGCGATGTTGCCGGCAGGATCGTAGAAGCCAACGGCAATGTACATGCCTTTGTTGTCTGTGCTCAGGCCAAAGCCAACTTGATTGGAACTCTTCCAGATCATCTGGGTGAAGTTACCTGGCGATGGAAGAGATCAGATGGATGAAGGAAACGGAGGACATTTTTTGCAGAGTCATCACAGAAACCAAACTGTAACAGCAACTTAGGAGAATTATTGACTTGGTGACCACAATAATGATAAGCGCCATATGATCTACATAGGTTGGACTGGACAGACCTGTTGACAGACCATAGGTTGGACTGAACAGAGCGAGCCCCATATATTTTAAATCTGTTTTTTACTCCTTGCTGGTTTCTTTAAACAAACAGTTTAAAGGCATCAGTGTAAACTCTTATTTGCCAAATGATTTATGGTTCTGTTTGGCCAGTCTTACCCCCCCCTTCCTCCATTACACTACATAGACAGCAGGGTGGCAATACTATTAACTGTTGCTGCCCAGCAACTTTCTGTGTCTGTAAGAATGAGTGTCATTGCACTGCTGAGCTCTTCTCTCTTCCACTAGCTCTACTAACTTCTCTAGCTCTCAGTGCCTGAAAACATGCTAGTGGCTGCAATGTGCTTGACTGGCTCACAGTGCAGAACCTCACACTCTCAGAGTTCTGCTGTATAGACACATACACATACACACACACACACACACACACAGGCAAATGTCAGGCAAGCAGGTTAGCAGTATTTAAAATAACATGATTTTTTAATGAATACATAACTTGAATAAAATTAGAACTGACATTTAGTCTACTGTGCCCCAACGGTGCTGCCAGCCAATAGGATATTTTTTTATGCTTTCATCTTACCTGACCCACTTTGGAAACCTGGGTTGCTGAAATTATACTTTGTGATCTCATTGTACCAAGATTCAGCCACTTCCTTCCCTGAAATGCAAAAACACATTGAATGAATTGACCATCTTACCTTAAATAGCCCAATCATGCTTTAAAATGCATCTGCCATTGTGTATGTGAGAGATAGCAAGGAGCCCGCAGTGGGTGTGTTTAGGAATGCCTCTCCTGCATTATAAGCAGGGGGTCCCGGATCATCATATGCATAAAAGGCAGTGAGGTGGCCAAGTGTACTCCAGTATAGAAAAAAAAGCTGAAATACTCAGGTAGGTTGCTCCTCCTTTATCATTCCCTCACATAGAGTCCTCTGTAGGGAGCACGTTCATTCCTTGCCAGGAATTGGACATGTAATATGGTGGAGGAAGAGGAATCACCAGCACTCAGTAGAATAATCCAACATGTCCATTTATTGGACATAGATGTAACGCAATCACAAGAGCCAACGTTTCGAGACCATGCAGGGTCTCTTCATCAGGGCATAAAGAGTGCCCTGATGAAGAGACCCTGCGTGGTCTCGAAACGTTGGCTCTTGTGATTGCGTTACATCTATGTCCAATAAATGGACATGTTGGATTATTCTACTGAGTGCTGGTGATACCTCTTCCTACATTGTGTCTGCACGGTGCCACCCGTGTTCATCACTACAAGCACCATTGTCTACATAGGCTTTGATTGCTGCAAGGTGTGCAGAGGATTTCCCCTTCTATCCAATATGTAATACGGTGGTTCTTTTCCTCCATAATCCCCCTGTTTTATAACCTTGTTACTTGTTATAACAATGCAGCTCTAAACAAATGGGGATGAAAACACGGGACAGGACTGTCCAATATTCAGTGCATTGATGGTGTCTGCCCCTTATGCAAATATATGGGCATAATGGCATGCTATTGGGGTGGGGGACCTATGACCTCTGAGCTGTTCAGCCAGCTGAGCTGAAACCAAGAGGTCCTAGAGAATTCCAGGTTTTGACACACAGTCTACAAGTGTGCATGCCTGCATTATTTTTACCTTGCAATTTCAGACTGTTTATATGAAAAATAAACTGTAGTTCTGCTTTAATGTATATCTAAAGCTAAAACATTTTTTGTTTTTAGTTTTGAATAGAATGGGGAAGGGCTAGAAAAGCTGTCTTTTTTTTTTCCCTGCAGTATTTGTGCCCCTTTGTGGAGATTCCCCACCATTTTCTGTTCTATAGACACACCAGGAAGTGAGAGAATGTCTAATAGAGATGGTAATAGCTCTCTTTGTTGACATTGGAACAAGTGTCTCCTTCTATCCTGGTGACATATGTAAAATGTAGGATTTACTAGCAATTTCTGTTCTGGTGACAGTGATCACCAGCACAAATGAATCTCCCCAGCAGTGGGCACAGCAATAATAACCTCATAGGAGTCCCAACCCATACCTGCGCTAAACTAAACTATAAAAATGTTTTGGCTTCACATACACTTTAAAGCTGATGTTTAATTTGCTTTGGTTTTGCCCTCCCTGGTTTCTCTCTGCCCCCTGAACTTACTTATGAAATTCTTTAATACATTTTTTCTGTTTTCATTACATACCTTATTTTAGACCCAGTGATATTATTGCTGGGGCTATGTGCTTCTCTAGGTAAATCAGGCAGATCATCGACAGCGAGAGAGTCTGACAGGGTGCTGTACATAGCTTCCGGAAAACATGCCTCTCAGGAGCCCTCAGCCCTGATGCAAGCAGTGGACTGGCTCTTGGGAGGAATTATGCAAATATCTGAATGGGTTGATGGGTGGATGTCAGTTTGGAGGCATGGGCATTTATAGGCAGAGTGCATTTGCAAGTAGACTACACTAGGTAACACCCACATGTAATGCTGAGCCTTTATGATTGAAATGCAATAAACGAAGGGGGTGGGCCAGGGACAGTAAGGCTGGGAAGGATACGGCTAGATGATGCTGGATGACTTTCGGCCAAGCTCCAGGCCAGTTTTGTCTCTTATTACTTGGTCAGCTGGAATATGAACACATACCTGTTGGCAGACTAGTGTCCGTGCCCCAACGGTACCATAGGTTCTCTCCATGTTCTGAGTCACTGTTCTGCAGAGCGCGCATCCCAACCAAATGGTCCGCCCATTTCTGTGCTTCCTGTGTTAAGGACGTGCTGACCTGCAGCGCTCCTGAGCCATGCAGGCGACGGTTCTTGTTGTGCTCGTTCAGGAGATCTTTCCGGAATGTTTTCAGATCTTTCTCTGGAGAAATATTAAGGAAAGCTCCTATCAACCACTTAATAAACACATATACGTATGAACTACAATAGCTGGCATAGATTTGTAAAGCAATACACACACTCTTATTACCCAACCACCCCAGCTATGTTATAACGTTGCATAGAATAAAAGCAGTGACAACATGGCAGATAGATTCCACGCTGCCTCTTGCCTGCTTAGTGGTGGTGATTTATTCATAAAAACAATGCGGTCCTGTAGTCCTGGTCCTGTGTCTAAACCAGTGTTTCTCAACCTGTGTAACCTCAGGACCACATTTGTCCTTGGTCATTAAGTCACGACCCAAGTCACACCGCATTGGAACGCCTGGCGTTGTGGAACTGCACGTTCCCATGTGGGCAATCAAACTGTGGGCAGGAGGTGTGTTTGGGGTGCAATTCAAAGGAATGGCAACACAACTCCCACACCAGAATGCATGGTACAGTGTGTTATAGCATGGGACTGTGCGTTTAAAGGAGAACTATGGGGTTAAGGCTTTTCCCCATAGTTCTCCTTAGGGTAACGGGAGGATACAAACTATCGTCCTCCCGTCACCCTAAGCTCAGTATACCGCAAACCACAGCTCGCGGTATACTGAGACTCCACAGTACACCGCGAGCTACTGCTCGCGGTATACTGAGACGCCGCAGCTGAAGGGGATCCCTACAATTATGTCTGGATCCGCCCAGCTGTGTGAGTGACAGCTGGCTCTGCTTATCTAAAGGCAGAGCCAGCTGTACCCGCCCCCTCCCCCGTCCAATCCGCCAGTCAGCGCTGGCGGATCGGAGCGGGGAGGGGGGAATCCAGCCCCTCCCCTGTCACGGCAGCGAGCTGTGACAGGATCGAGAGGTGAGCGAACGCCGGTATGTGTTCGCTCACCTCCCGATCTACTGAGCCGACCTGTGACAGTCTCATTGTGTTGGCTAAAACTATGAGGTGAGAGAAAAGCACTCACCTCATAGTTCTCCTTTAATGCTGTACTAGTGTGAACGGGCCCTCAAAGACACTGACAGACACACACAACCACAGACACAATTTCAAACACTCACCTTCTGACACACACATGCATACTCCCCAAAAAAATTAAGTGTTTTTTTAGATCCACCCAGTCACCCTTCCTTGCGAGAACTGAACCTGGGGTCCAGTGTGGGCTGCTATGCTGTGATGGAGCTCCATCCATACGTGCAATTCTTGTACAGCTCCCTCACGCGTGCCCTGTAGAGGTGTCGGGAGCCAGAATGTGACGTGACTCTGATCCAGGCACCTCTACAGGGCATGCAAGGGAGCTGTAAGAAATGCACGTATAGATGGAGCTCCCCTCTCAGCCCATTCCACCTTAAGCTGACACTTGGCGCCGAACAGAATATTTTGAATTGCTCCTTGGCATGAGAACTGACATGCTGCTCTATGGGGAGGCTGAGGAGCTTCTCACCTAGTGCAGTGGAAGGCACATGGTGACAGACTGAACACCAGTTGAGAACCATGGTTCTAGAGAACACAGCCAGGTTCTGCAATCATGGCAGACTACACTGCAGTTAATCAATGCATACTGTTGAAGGACCTATTCCAGCTTGTGCCAAGAAATTGAAATAGCAGGTGTATACTGATGAGGTTCTCTCTGCTCCTCCCCTCATGGTCACAGATAACACTGTACAAAGCAAGAGTTCTGCTTCACCTTCATCCAGTATCAGTGCTGCCATCCAGGAAATTATAGGCAAATATCAAGTAACTTATACTTGTTCTATGCAAAATTAAACTGAGTGATTTTATTAATAGACAGGTAACTGGAATAAATGTTTTTTAATCACCTGGAATTCGGATTTAAATAGAAATAAAGGCTGGAAGTTACAGTCCTGTTCGTGTTCTATTCCCTACCTGGAATAGCGACAATGCCATTGACAGCTGAGCCCTTCACAAAGCCATCTTCATCGTCATCATCGTCAGTCACTTTTGACCCTCGAGTTAGTACATTGCGGGCATAGAGGCCAGGGTTGGTGATGTTGCCGCATGGGTTGTACTGAGCCACCACGATGAACATTCCCTTCCCACTAGATGCTATACCAACGCCAACTTCCTTGGAAGTCTTCCATACCATCTGTGTGAAATGTCCTGTCACAAGGAGGAAGAAAAGGATCACTAAGGGCTCATTGTATATGATATAGGAATTTCTATGTTTATTTCTAGTTGCCTATGTGTGTAATGAAGCAAGAAGTTCTTAGAAATTTAAAGTGAGGTTGACAGTGTGACTAGAATAAAAACAAACATGAATGTAACATCAATGATCATTATCTCTCATGATCGGGGCCAGCTACATACAATGTTCAGAGATTTAAGGCCCAACTTAAGCCAAAAGATCTTCGAACTGGGACATCTGTTTTAGGGACAGCTGTCTAACAAGGGAATTCCTCTTACTTTGAGAGACTTCCTCTAATTTCCTGTTGTGTCTCTGGCACAGTAAGTGAAGGTATATTTCCCTAATGGTATAAAGGCAGCAAAAAAAAACCTGGTAGAGGTTTTAATGCTTACCTACCTGAAACTAAAAAAAAGATTTCTCTACAGATACACTTAAAAAGCTATGGCTTTGTTCTACCAGTTTTTACAATACACCAATGAAGTACAAATTATTGCACAACAAATTACACTGTGCAGTGTGCACGCTGCAGCAATATTGTACTTGTGCTTTCACCCGCAGAGTCAAGTCTTGGGGAATTGCAATACTGCTTTTTTCCACAAGATGGCGATATTGCTTCATTTAGTAAATCGAGTTGCTGCATGAACCAAGGCTTCTCTATTACTTGCCATAACAGTATTATCTTCACCTTTACTGGGAGGTGAATCACACCATGGAATGAATGCCCTCGCCCCAGATTCTTTATCATTGTTCTGTGAAAGCTAAAGACAATAATGGAATGGAATCAGTATTTACACTTGTCTTTACTGATCTGCTTCTACGACTTACCAGTATCTGGCTGATGTCCCGGTTTGGAGAAGTTGTAGTTCTTCTCTTCTTTGTACCAACTGTCAGCCACTTCTTGTCCTGAAAAGAAAACACAGTGAAACGGTTTGTCATATAAAATATGACCGATGTTTGCCCGTACCTTTCAAATTTCTGAGAGAGGGAACCCTTTTACCACTACAAGAGACTTTGCTACACCAACAACACACCTCCCAGATGGAAAGAGGAACACATTAGCACAGGATAAGCCCCTGATTAAAATGGAACTTAAAGTAAAACATTTTGTTTCTGGATAAAGTAAGGGGAGGTGGTGGGGGTCAGCTTTTTGTGTCATCTGTGTCCCATTGGGTAGATTTCCCTTCACTTCCTGTCCAATAACCTCAACAAGATTGAAGGCAATTCCTGGTGGTCAGCAGTCACCAGAACTAGTGTCCCCTTAGGGTGATTTCCCATCCATTCCTATTCAACCTAAAATGTGGGATTTTCTTTTACATTCGGTGATAATGGTCACCAGGACAAATAGAGCCTGATTGGTGTCCTAAGCCTTCTCTACTCCTTTGCACTTTAATGCACAAAAAAGTATTAGTTTAACCCAAAATTGCTTTTTTAATCACTACTTTTCCTTTATTTTGGCTTTTCAAAATAACAAATTAAAACATTCAAAGGTTAGAATAAAGGTTTAATGTAGTAAAACACATTTAATAGTTAAATAGTACATTTTCTATACAGGTCCATACATCAGACCAAAAAAGATGGATAACTGAGGAAGAAAGGGAGACAGAGAGATTTGGTTTCAAAAGCGGGACTTTCCTTCCAAATGAAGGGCCTCTGGGAGCTACGTAACAAAAGTCCACCTCACCTATAGAGAGACACTTCAAAATAAATCTAAATGCAGCCACATTCTTTACATAAAGCCAGATATTTAATGTTATGGGTGGAGGCAGGTGAATATCTGAACTGTTCCCGGCACAATCCCTGCCACTGAATCTCAGCCCTCCCAGTTGCAATCTCTGTAATGTTGCACAGATCTAACATGGAGCACGGACACTACATAATGGCTGCAGAAAGTAGGCGGAGCTGGGAACTGAGGTCCAGTATTCTCATCAATGGAGGTCCTTGGAGACATTAGATGATGGTGAATGGTTCAGCTCACTGGCAATAATCCAGAATTAAAATATAAATTCTGGGTGAGCCGACTCTGTAAAGCTGTACTAAGCATCTGCCTATCATTTATGTTCCCTTAGTACTTAGTTGTTAAGATTTAACATCCCACAATGGTTAATGTGTGTAGGGAAAGAGAGAAAGAAGTGTAAAAATGTACTTGGGCAGCAGTGATGGGCTATTTAGGTGCAGAGATTGGCTACGGTGGTGGGGAGGGTAGGACAGAGCAGGAGGAAGTGCAGCAGGTCAGGCATCGATAGCTAGCTCAAGATGGAGCATCATTGCTCCCTACCCCATGACACCCTTTTTGTTTCTGTTCTGATTTTTTCATTCCTGTTGCATTGTTGCTAGTTTCCCTGTTTTATGTCTTTCGGAGACTTGCTTGCTGATTCAATAAAACGTGAGAAAAGAAAATGGAAACAAAAGTGGAGTTTTCACCAGAAGTGATTAATCGGGCTTCTTTATATGAAACATTTGCCAGCTATAGTCTAACATCTGTCCCAATAACATGCCCATCAGACAGTGCCTGGCATCAGGATACACCTTTATTATTCTGATTGGTGGGCATTTCTTAAAGGTAAAAGGACTGCTGGTTAGTATAAAATATTTAAGGAACAAGACTAAAGTTAAAGATTCTTTTTGAAATCCATTACATGGTAGCATGAAATAATAATTCAAGAGGCAAATGAAAGACCTTTTGTTAAATACAACAAAACAGGACTCTCATGAAAGTCTGGCACTGAGATACTGGCCATGTGGTATCTGCTAATGTGGATGATCTCAGGCAATGATGTCAGGAGACTGTTCAGAGCTTGTGCCTATCTGTCAGCCCTTCAAGATTCACTAGTGGAGACCATGTGCCCAATGCTTCTAGTCTGATCATGTCAAGGGGTAAAAGACCTTTGTGAGAGTCCAGTTTTTCGAGCTCCTATAAAAATCATTATATAACGCAGATAAAAATGTTAAAGTAACTCTGACTTCCTCTGTGTGTACAACGCTCCTTGTTTCATTTTAAAGTAGAGGTAAACCCAATCACAACAATATATGTAATCTTCAACAATGTTTAATCTTTTTTAATCTGCAGCTTTCATTAAAAAGAATACTCGTTTATCCATGCCCCTATGTGGTCACACAGTGTTTCTATAACATTTATTGATACAATGCCTCTTAAAGTCTGCATGTGTCATATTTATCATTGATTGTTATCCATTCATTTTTTTGTCACTTCACTTGCCTGCCACTGTGATGGATGGGCTCCCTGTTTTAGCCCAGATGTTCTCTCCATAGGAAGTGTCGCTGTGCTTCAGGGTCTTCAGGGTCAGAAGATGCTCCGCCCACTTCTGGGCCTCCTGACTAATTCTGGAATTGAGCTGCAAGGGTTTCGCTCCATGTATTGCCCGGTAATTGTTATTTGCCTTTAGAAATTCTTGTGCAAATGTTCTTGTATCTACTAGATAAAGGAACGAGACTGTATACGAGCATGACAGCAGAACATATCTGAGCATCACAAGGGTTGATGTTGCAGCAGGAAAATGTATATTGCTCACAAATAGCCCTTTCCCAGCCCCCATATACCATGCCATCAATGCAACATTAGGCCCCATTCACACTGCGCGATTCGCAAATCGCGCGTTTGTCGCGCAATTTGCATTTTGCTCGATATCGCGCAAATGCTTGCATTGAGCAAGCTGGAATCGCGGCAAAATCCGCTCCAAAAAGGGTCCTGCTGTAGCAACGCACGACCCGCGACAGCAGGACCCTTTGTCCCATTGCCAAGAATTGGAGAGCGATATCGCGCGGTAAATAGCCACGATATCGCGGGAATTTTCCGCGCGATAAATCGCTCAATGTGAACGGGGCCTAAAGGGTAATAATTAGTGTCTCCAACCATCTAAAGTTTGTTTATTGCTCAGAGAGCTTCCCCAGCATGCTGTGTGATCTCGCCAGTCTTCACCAACTATAGTTAGCCTAATACCTGTCCTTACATGCAACAATAACATTTTTACTGAACAGGAGACAGCTGTCTCTAACAGATATTCAAGCTGCATTCAGCTAAATCGATCTTTCCTTTGTTGGGTAAAACTATCGACTTCAAGTAAAAGATTGTCTGGCGTGATCAAACCTATCATCAGTTGTTTATTGTTATATGCGTATGGCCAGAAAAACTGCCCATACATAGATCAAGATCTGTTGACTGAACAAATTTGAACTTTCCTTGCAATATTCAAACAATATACAAGTCAAAGACCAACTCTGGGCAACACCTAATATTATTCAGAACTGGTAATACAGGGTACACTGCTACTGTGCTAAATTCAGAACTTCTGATCAGAGTGCTAAATCTATTGTCATAATCCCATATAACAGACAGCTCTTGGCAGCTTTGGCCTAACTTTCCTTTATGAGCATCTCAGTAAATGTTACATTTTGCAGAGCTTATGTACCAGAAGATGGTGATCCAGAGTCGCCTCCACATCCAGAAGGATAAAAGGTGGCTCCTGCCCCCCGGTCGCTGGGTCCTCCTACGCTCTCAGTTACTGGGGTGCCCTTGGGCAGCACGTTTTTCTGGAAGTAGCCTGGGTTGGTGATGTTGCCTGCAGGACTGTACTGGGCTACAGCGATCACCATTCCTTTACCATCCACAGCTTTGGCAATGCCAATTTCCCTGGAGTCTTTCCAGACCACTTGAGTAAAATGACCTGGAGATGAGAAACAGGATCATGGGAAGAGGTTCTACTACCTGGGTAGGAATCCTATAATTAAGCCCTGTGGGTGAAACATGTAAGGAGAGAGTTTATTTAGATCTGGGGAGCTTTGGAAGGTATATGCTGTTCCATGGATTGATGTAGAGCAGCGGTTCTCAACCTTTCTAGTGCCGGGACCCCTTGGTAACATTTGGCAAGTTGTGGTGACCCCCAATGGTAAAATTTAGGGATGACGCAGCTGCTGCAGCGACATCTGGCGGCGTGACGGGAGAACTGACACTGCTGCGCTAGGAGAAGACTGAGTGGGAGACTCATCGGCGACCCCTGGCAAATCATAATTCGACTCCCGATAGGGTCGCGACCCACAGGTTGAGAACCGCTGATGTAGAGAAAGCATTGAGTGCAGCTCTTTTTGGACAAAAATTCATACAGGTTGGAGCGAGCTTTTTGCCAGCACCTGGAGGTTCCTCTTAATATCTGACTGCGTAATCTGAGTAGTGAGTGTTGTGGATTATGTAAAATAACAATGTTTAAGAATTTTTTTTTAAACATATAAAATATCAGTTTATAATAGGGCTGCGGAAATTAACGATTAATCCCTCGAATAATCGTTAATTTTTTTGATCGATCAAAATTATTTTGATCGGAACTCACCTCTCCGCCGGCTTCCGGGTCTTCCGTCGGAGATCCGGTGACGTCACGGACTCCTCCCCCCTTCCCCGAGTGGCTCTGTCAGCTAACGAAGGGAAGTGGGAAGGAGTCCGGTGATGTAGTTGTCCGTGATGGGTAACGAAGGGGAGGAGTCCGGTGACGTTGATGTCCGTGATGTCCAAATCGAACAGGAAAATTTTAATCATTACCAGCCCTAGTTTATAAATTTGTAAGTATTAAAAAATAATACAACAAAACAAACCACAAAACAGTATATATTCTCTAAAACATGGTAAAAAAGGGACCTTACCTGTGTTAGACTGAAATCCAGGCTGGCTAAAATTATAATCTTTTATCTCGTTATACCAGGTATCCACGACTTCCGATCCTGGAATACAACACATGAGTAACCATATTTGAGTTATTCTGACAGTTTGCCATAAAGTAGCTTTTTATGTGGCTTTCACATTACTGTATGCTTTCTTTTCCATATGTGTCTTAGTTTACTAAATATAGAGATTTATAGTATAGCCACTAGAGGGAGTTCTGTTTTCGATTAAGTCCATTCAAACTCCCAGCTGGACAACTGTTGTGATAAAATATCAGCCACACAAGGATTGCATTGTTTTCAGCAAGTCAGATGACTCATAGACTTATGGTATAAGAAGGAGCAGTAAAGCACAACCATGATGTAGCACTGAAAAGAAAGAAGCAGAGCCTGCGTATGTTATGAGCAAATGCTGCTGCTGTCTGATGTACATACAATATATAATTACAAATTTTACAGAACGTAAGCTTTATGCAAACAGTTTTGTTTGACAAAACATATTGATAATATTATTTATATCAAACTGATCCCCTTCACAAATTATTAAAATATATATATTTCCTTAAAACACACATCTAATACATCCCAAAAGGCAAACAGATGTCCTCAGGAGAGTTTTGTGCCGCTCTAAATTGGTAGAAGTTGATAAAGGGAGTTGGCTTGCGCTGCAATGTATAATTTGAGCTGTCGCCAAAGGCAGACAGAGATATCTTCTTCAGATTCAATAAATAACAAATATCTGGCAGACGGCTACATCAAAAACATTGCAGGCTGTGATTATGTAACATTAAAAGGAAACCATACTAAATATTTACAGTCAAGTGTCATTTTGTTGTGGTTTATCTAAAATATTATTGTATAATTCTTTTATGTAGTTTGTTCCCATGCTGTGCCATTTTTTCATGATAATATATTACATCTGTACATGCATCCTCTACTGGCTAACCATATGCCAGAGAATGCAGTCACCATTCTTGCTGAATGCCTCTAATATTAGAAAACGGATCAAATGATTAGCCAACTGCGCACAATTGTAGGCGCAAAATACGAAACAAAGTTGATGACAAATGAGTTTGATTACCTGTTGATCCTGCCTTTGATCTGTTATTTTTCTACTGCTAAAGGGTGACAACAGTGCAGTGAAATTGCACATCAGTGTAGTTTTAAATACAGTGGGGGTGGTGGGGGGGGTGATTTATCAAAATTGGAGCAGTCAAAATCTGGAGCAGCTGTGTATGGCAACCAATCAGCTTCTTTCTTCAGTTTGGTCAGTTAATATTTGAAAAAGAAAGAGAGTAGCTTATTGGTTGCCATGCACAGCTGCTCCCTATTTTGTCTGCTCCAGTTTTGATAAATTCCCCTCAATGTAATTAAGATACAAATTCAAGCCTAAATACAACTAACACCTTTTAAGTACAGCAACTGACATTTTTTTCTTTTTGAACATAACAGACCATTGTAAGCACCCCTGTCAGTGTTATATGGCGTGCCCCAAATCCTATAACTGGCACATTTGCTAGACAGCTTGGCTTGATAAATAATGTGGAAAAATAACAGATCTGCTGGTAGGATCAACAGGTAATAAAACTATTATAGATAGACTTATAAAAACAAAAGCTGCATTATATATGTCTTTTTGATTTTGCCCAAATGTCCACTTTAAACCTGTACTGAGATTAGAGGAGCAGTAAAGCACAATCTATCTGCTGATTCTATACAAGAAGCATAGCATATGTATTCAGTGGGATATATGGCTGCCCTCTAGTACACACATATAGCTCTTTAAAATCTATACTCAAAACAAAGTTAATTGGTCTTTTTAAAATCAGATTTGTCCATGAAATCTCTGAAAATTAGCCTGTCCTTTAACTGTCACTGACAATTGACAGTTGCTGTTATTGAAGCAATGCAATCTTTTTAATATTGCTGGGTGGACTGATGTTCCATAACAGAAAAGGTAAGATGATCTGACCAGAATATAAACATATTGGGGGCAATTTATCAAAACTGGAGCAGACAGAATCTGGAGCAGTTGTCCATGGCAACCAATCAGTGTCTCTCTTCAATTTGTTCAGTTAAGATTTGGAAATGAAAGAGAGAACCTGATTGGCTGCCAAGCACAGCTGCTCCAGATTTGATAAATTCCCCTTACACTGCCTAAATGGAATCACAAGTAGAATTTTCTTTAAGGACTCAGAGAGCTTACCGGATGCATCCCTGGCGCTTGAGTTCCATTTATACCACAGGTTCTCGCCATGGTTGGTGTTGCTGTGCTGAAGAGCATTGATGGAAAGAAGGTGGTTGGCCCACTTCTGGCTGGACTCGCACAAGTCCCTGGTCAGCTGTAGCGGAGGAGCGCCGTGTATGCGTCGGTACTTGTTGTGTGTGTCCAATGCTTCCTGCTCAAAGTTGCTTGATTTGACTACAGTTGAGAGACACTCTAGTCAAAAACATTGCTTTCAATGAAACAATTCTGCTGCCTATATGTAAACATGGTACTTGCTTTTCCTTAGGCTGAAATGACTTCTCTACTGAGTCTCAAACCTGCCTACTAAGACACATTGACCTTTGCATTCTATAGGTCAAAGTTTAACTATAAGTTGTATGAGTGGACATTTACATTGACTAGTAGGAGATTATAATCAGTAACCTGCTATGTACACAGGGAAACCACAAGGTGCCTGCAAGTACCTGGAGTTCCCAGCCTTTCATTTTGTATGCACCCCGGGTGTCCCCCAAATCCCGGTGTACTCCTTACAACTTTACCTACAACTTTGCAGTATCTCGTCAGCCATTTCACTATCTAATGAAGAAGCCCAAGTACTCAAAAAGAGCTGATATTGGTGTAAGTGTTGGAGGGCAGCAAGGCAATAAAAATCCAATTCAAATGTCTTTCTGAACTTTCTCCCCTCCCATCTCCTCAGACATAAGCATGCAGGGTCTGCTGAAGTAACGTTCATGTTCATAGAAAAATCTTTTGTCAGGAAGATCTTTCAGCAATTAATTCATGCCTCCACATAAAACTACAATCTAAAGGGTCTTCTATATATAGGAAATATAATAAGAACTGAGGATTGGTCTGCCACCTCCTTGAAATCTTGCCAACCTATGCCTTCAGCAAATGGAAGATTAGCTCCATCAAAGTGCTTTAAAAGCACCAGGGCCAGATGTTCAAGAGTTACCAATAAACGTGTAGGCCACACATTGGGGCTGATGTATAAACTTTCCGCCCTAAGCATATCTGGGCAAATGCCCAGCAGGGCATAGGAATTTCCTATGCTCCTTGGCTCCATCTAGTGGTGGAAATGTTTCCATATGGCATTCGCTCAGCTATACGGTGGACAGAAGGTTTATGCTTAACCCCTATTGTGTTAAGTTGATCGTAAATGCCTGGAAATTCAGGATCTCCCTTGTGGAAACCCCTCTGTAATTCTTACCCGGCTGGCTGATGCTGACTGTTGGTTTCTGATCACTTGTATTTTCTGCTTCAGGTGACTTATTTCCACTTGGTTTCCACCGTGAACCAGACTGGTCACTGTCTGTTGATAGTGCTGACCCTGATGGCAGTGCTGACCCTGATGGCAGTACGTTCTTTTCAAAGAACCCAGGGTTTGTGATGTTTCCTGCTGGGTTATACTGCCCGACCACAAAATAAAGTCCATTGCCATCAGTGGCCACCCCAACACCAACTTCCTTCGACTCCTTCCATACAACTTGAGTGAAATGTCCTTAAAAAAAAGGCAAAGCAAAATGTCAAGAAGGTTGAGTGACATGGTAGGAACATGGAAAAATAACAGAACTCCAATGTAAACTTTGACTATTACCTGTGTTACTTCGGAACCCTGGCCTTGCAAAATCATAGTTCTTTATTTCATCGTACCATGAATCTACGGGTTCTTGACCTATAGATAGAAAGCAAGTCATTATAGGACAGATGTTACACTAGTATCACAAACAGCTTTGCAATATTGGAGCTCCTTTAACCCTTTAGTTGCCACGACGTATGTCATACGTCGCTGGCAGTGAGCCCCTTTAAACAGACATGTGTAAAGTTGACTGTCGGTTTTACACTTGAAGCGTTTCTGGTGGCTTAGCTGCCGCCAGATCGCTTCCAGAGGCCGATGAAGTGCGCCACCCCCGCCTTGCATCCCAGGCTCCACTGGCCTTCCTGTGGGCCTGGGACTGGCCTGTTGGCAGTAACTGTTTGCCAATCTCCTCTCCTCTCTATGGGACCGGAAGTGATGCTGATTGCATAATTTACGGTTCCACAGCTGTTGGGTGCAGAAGCTGGGGAAGAAGCAATTGGTGCACGATCTGCACTCCAACAGCTTATTTGGAGTGGAAAGGTGAAATAAGGGGTCTAATTGACCCCTAATATCACCTTAAAGAGAACCTGTCACCACTAGTATGCTATCACAAAGGGGGCTTGTAAGCCCCCTTATGTAATAGCAATTAAGTAAAAATAAAAAGTTAAAAAAATAAGATTAATTAAAATAAATGTAAAAATAGTTTTAAAAAAATCTTTTAAAATTTCCTGCACCTGCGCCTATTTTCGTAAATACGCGTTGGGCCTAAAATGTGAATTATAACGTGTGCAAAAAATGCCCGGACAGCGAAAGGGTTAATAATCTAGAAGATTATGCTGGTGCTTAAAAGGTTCACTTCGCCAAAAATGGGTATGCCAGAAATAAGTGACTGCAGGCAAACTGATTCTAGCATTAGCTTCTTAAACCCAGTTTCAGCTTTGGGTAGAGTAGTGAGAGGTTAGGACCTCTTTCATGTTTTTATTATTGTCTGTGTCCCTGTTGGGGAGAGTTATTCTTATTTCCTGTCCAGATGATAGGGTGCAACAAGAACAGGAAGTGATGGGTCATCTCTTTGATGGGCAGAGACAGCAACAAATACTTATTTATTAAGTAGAGAAGGGAAAGATTTAAAATATAGGTCAGGTTTTTACTACCCTATTTGTCTTTCTGGCGATACATGTACTCTCTTATTTCTTGTCCTACTGTCATTGGAAATCTCCCTAATAAGGACATAGCCAGCAATAAAAACTTGAAGGAGTTTCTGATTCCTACCCAGATGCAGGTGGCTGCTTATGAGGGCAACTGAGCCCTGTCTGGGTCTAAGCTAGATTGCTCCACTGCCTGATACTTATGGAGCTCATTGAATGCTATGAACAGTGGCCCTGCTGTGTGTATGCATGCTTGGCTGCTTCATCGATTTAATGCAAATCAACTTAATAGGGGCATTTTCCACTGACATCTTATACTAGCTTTTCTCAACCATTTTACCCCAGGGGAACCCTTAAAATAATTTTTAACCTCTAGCAACTTCTGGTGGAATCCTAGGGTTGGAGGAACCTTGGTTGAGAAACGGCTTCCTTATATACCATGCTCAACAAGACTGACAAGTGCAACCCAAAGCAGGGGAGGATCAGGTAGCCTCCAAAGTGGCTGCCTACACTTCCCATAAAACTACTGTACAGCCATTGAAGAGCCACTACTAATACCTATTTATGTAAAATGTCCAAAGAGAAAGCTGGTACATAAAAGTCAAATAATTGTTTTACATAAGCTGCCAGCATAGACAAAAGGAAACAAAAAAAGAAGCCAGTAGTTTCCTTTTATGGAATTCCTGGACAGGAAAACAGGGGTGTTCTGAAAAATGTGCCCCCCCAATAGACAGAAAATGTGTTTTTTTTTTTTGTTGGAGTTAAAGTCCACATCTGTAGCAGCGTTCAGCAAAATTCAATGATTATCACTTCTGTAAAGTATTGCTGTACTTGCACTGTAGCTGACTTGACCTATGGTTTGCTCTTATGACTTTGAAGGAGTTAGAAACCGCAATGTGAAGGGCAAAATGTCTCCTATCCAGCTACTAAGCCACCTTTTTTGCCATAAACTGAAAATCTGTCATAAACCAGTTTAGTTAAAAAATTAACTGGGAAGGTGTCACTGCCTAGAAGTTTAGTTGAGATATGCCCAGTGAGCACTGCACAATGATAACAAGCAGCAAGCCCTGACCTGTACGCCTCACAAATAAAGTTCAATATTACAACCAAGAACAAAACTATAGCAAATGCAGGCTTAATTGGTTGGTCCACCCAAAAGTGACATTTTACCTACTGTATAAGTAGGTTATGCAGGCCCCTGGATTCTTCTATGCCTGGGATCCTCTGACAGTGACATCTCCAAAAGAGTGGGAGCCCTTCATGAAGGGCACAGAAAGCATACAGATCCGGGATCTCAGACCAAAGATTTCACCAATAGATTCCCCAGAAATAAAATAACCCGTTAGGTCATTTACTCTCCAGCATCCGCTGAACACTGAAATATCACCCAAAACTGTTATTTTAGTTCCTGGCGGATGCTGGAGAGTTAATCACCCAACAGACAGATACTTCTGTCTAGTGCCTGCCGCATCTTATGTTCATATTGCCATGGTAATATGCATACAAAATGGGGATGGGCCATATACAGGATTGGTGTTGATGTATTTAGGACATTTGAAGGCTTAAATATGAAGGGATTAAAATTTTCCACTTCTACCGATACGCTGAATGTCCAGCTACTTTGCATTTGTATGTCTGCAGCAAAGGGTCAGGTCTAGAGGTCCACCGAAATAGAAATTTGAAAACCGAAACAAAAAAAAATTGTCAGGTCGAAAACGAAAGCGAAACCGAAAATATTTCTATTTTAATTTTTTCAAATTTTTTAAATATTTTATTTGTATTTATTTTTTATAAACTTTTTCATTTTTTTTATATTTATTTTTATTTATTAATTCATTTTTTATTAAATATTTTTATTTTTGACTTTACTGTCACAGGAGGCTGAGCGGTGTGGGAGGAGGGACAATGGCCGCTCACAGCGCTCTCCTCCGGCAGCGCTCGGGCCGGCTGTCACTTTCTTTCCTCCCCGCTGGGACACAGAGCAGCGCCCAGCGGGGAGGAAAGTAACCTGGGATGCGCTGATGTATCGGCAGGAAAATGGCAATTTCGGCATTTAGCCAAAAGTGCAATTTTTTGGCTGATATGTTTCGGCGGCCAATATATCAGTCCATCCCTAGTCAGGTCCTCTTAAAGGATATATCCATTCAAAAGTGATATTTTAGCTATGGGTGTCCACTTGTGGGCTGACGCCCCCTCATTATGTCTTGGGTACTACAACAGCGAGCAAATGTTGGCTTCATGCTGGAAGATGGAACTTATTGCTGGAAGTTGGAGCTTCATGTTGGAAGTTGGGCCTAAGCTGGCCATGCACTGTTAGCTATTTCTCATAACAGCATGGATGGGGTAATCCCCCTTGGTCTATTGTATTCTGTCAGTGGTGCACCTGAACACAAAACAACAACCTTTGTCAAAAGGGGGGTCCCAAAGGGGCCCCATATTGGTTGAATTTCAAAGTCAGCAGGTCTCAGCCAAAATTCAACCAGTGTATGGCCAACTTTACACAAGGCTGAAGATTCTGTCCCCACCTCGACCTGACAGCACTGCAGGGGGCTGTCATGTGGGAGGAAGGAGAGAGGGTCACTGCTCCCCCATGCTGGATGTACCTTTATGCCACTTTCCTTCCTCAGGCACACACAATGGCAGCAGAGTGAAGGCGAGCATGCACAACTACAGGGGCAGCCAATGATATAAACCTGTTAATTTGCCCTTGATGTGCTAAGCACAGGTTTACTTTAAGCTTTACTATTAATATTGATAGTTCTGGTCAGAATTTGGCCTTCATTCACTGGCATTACCTGGCAGCTCTCTTGTGCTGGAGCTGTATTTGTAGTACAGGTTCTCCCCATTATCTGAGCCGCTGTGCTTCAGTGTCCGGATGGACAGCAGGTGGTCAGCCCACTGCTGAGCGGATCGGCAGAGCTCGCGGCTCAGCTGAAGAGGGGGTGCTCCGTGCTTCTTCCTGTAAGCATTGTGGGCAGACACAAATTCCCTCTCAAACTGGCTTCCTTCATCACCTGAAAAACACAAATCTGGAGTCATAAAGAAATCCTTACAAGAGGGAAACAATGGAGAGGGCGATTGCTGACATCTCCTGAAAATACTAGTTGCTTGACTGTCATGTTAATGTTTTCTGAGTCACTGATCCAAAACATGTATAGTGATAAGGAATTCTAAACACTCTCATATTCTGTGTATTTGTTTCAGGTCAGTGACTCGGAAGCAGTCTATATAATATTAATACAAATAGTAATGCACACAAAAGTGGATTTATTACCCATATAAAGCAATCAGAGTTCCTTTTTAATTATTCCATAAAATTAAGTCATGTGTGATTGCTAATAGTGATACTTCCAGTTTTCTTCTCCTTTTCTTCTCTCTCGTATAAACGAATCAGCCTCAGTGTTGTATACATTGAAATTCCCTTTAAAGTGCTCCTGTTATGTTAGAAATACGGGGCTGCCATTGCTGACCTGATTCTGAAAAAGCTAATTGTCTGCCTGTGCCAGACAGACCAATAACAAGTATGCAGAATATTAAAGTCTGTACCTGTTCCTAGATGCATTGCAATATTATATGGGATGTATCATATATTTATACATGGAAATGTACATAGATCCATCCCAGTGTTACAGTTTACTGTATAGAATGCATTCTATAATAAAGTAGAACAATTTTTGTTCTACTCTTCCCCCTCCTTTAGATCCATCCTACTTTTATACATGGAGATAAGTTTTCTTAGTTTTATACAGGATTCATCCTAATGCCATACATGGAAATAGGCCTAGATCCGTCCTATTTTTATACAGGGTTCATCTTAGGGTTATACATGCAAATGTACCTAGGTCCCCTTTTAGTTTTACATAGGAACCATCCTGTGTTATACAAGGAAATAAGCCTAGATCCATCCTAGTTTTATACAGGTTCCATCCCAGTGTCATAAATGGCGATAAACCTAGAAGCGTCTTAGTTGTATATGTTTAATCCTAGTGTCATTCATGGAAATAAGCCTGGATCCGTCTTAGTTTTATACAGGATTCATAATGCCATACATGGAAATAGGCCTAGATCCGTCTTATTTTTATACAGGGTTCATCTTAGTGTTATACATGGAAATGTACCTAGATCCCTCTTAGTTTTACATAGGAACCATCCCTTGTTATACATGGAAATGAGCCTAGATTCGGCCTAGTTTTATACAGCATCCATCCTAGTATCATACATTGAAATAAGCTTTGATCCCTCCTAGCTTTATACAAGTACCATCCTAGGGTCCCTGGGGATAAGCCTGGATCCCTTTTAGTTTTACATAGGAACCCTCCTAGTGCTCTACTTGGAAATGATCCTAGATCCTTCCTAGTTTTACACAGAAACCATCCTAGTGTTATATATGGGCATAAGCCTAGATAAAGCCTTGTCTTATAGAGGATCCATTCTAGTGTTATACATGGAAATAAGCCTAGATCCATCCTAGTTTTATCAAGGATCCATCCTAGTGTCATACATGGAGATAAGCTTAGATCTGTCCTTGAGATTTTTATACAGTGTTCATCCTAGTATTATAAATGGAAATGTACCTAGATCACAGAATCCATCCTAATGTTATACATGGAGGTAAGTCTAGATCCATTGTTTTTATACAGAATTCACATTTCCATGTCTGCAACAGAATTCTAGTGTCAGACATGGAAATGTACCTTGATCCTTCTTAATTTTTTTTACAGGATCCTTCCAAGTATCAGACATGGAAATGTACCTAGATCCATCCTAGTTTTATTCAGGACCCATCCTAGTGTCACACATGGAAATAAGCCTAGATCCGTCTTAGTTTTATACAGGTTTCATTCTAGTTTTATACATTAAATTGCACCTAGATCTGTTCTAATTTTGTACTGGATTTACATGGATATGAACAATGATTTGCTATACTTTCCAACGTGTAAAAGTGCCCTTATTTGTTCTGGTTATATACAAGAACATTCGTTTTAATCAAAAAATGTGCTGTGATTTGTTCTAGGGTCATAGATTTGCCTATATTTTGTTCAGAATAACTCTTGCAGAGTTTAGTTGTGTTCTTGGCTCTCAAAGCCCCTACTGAGGTAGAAGAAACATCAGTAACACCCTGCAATCTTTTTATGACTTCATGATCCAGATATGGTCTTTCCCCACTTCATTCCGATCCCCCGAGTCCCTGGCTGCCCATGAATCACCACATTGTACTGCATGGAATCCTATGACTGCTGGTAGGATACAGATTTTAACATGAAGAAGTCACGTAACTTCTTCCCCCATCCATACCAACATTTATTTCCATTATGAGACTGATACACAACATTAGTGAGCCTCATTAGACACTACCGGTCACCAAAACAAAACTGTTGCTGATAACAGGTCCAAGAAAAAACTCCACTTAGTTCCTATGCATATTTAGTAGACAATTTGAGGAACACATACTGTACTGTTCTCAATAGGGCTACCCTGCAGGGAGAAATCTGTGCTGAAATTCCCATATCAAACACACTTTCAGCTGGTGGCCCTTTTAAGCCCTAAAAATAACAGTCTACACAAAAATAGAAATAAAGTTTATAAAATCTGCGCTTATGGACAGTGGAAACATATGTCTAAATACCCAATGTTAAAGCAGCTGTACTCAGGACACTGAGGTCAAGAAATGTATATAGTAAATGTGCAGCGCTCAGGGTCACCAATCAATGGACTGTATCTATCTGGGTATTAAACAGTGAGCATTTAAAGCCCCTAATGAGTACACTGCCAGTTTAGTTATCCTGGTGGCAGCTCGTGAAATATAAGGTGCAGAATCTCTATTCAGCGCAAAAGTGCAGACAATCTATATGTATACACTCACAGTTTTAAAACGAAAAGATCGGCCGGTCACAGGCGGCGTGTAAATGGCCTGTACTTCCGTATAGTACGTGGTATTGAGATGTGTAGCCCCGCGTAAGTACAGGCCATTTACACGCCGCCTGTGACCGGCCGATCTTTTCGTTTTAAACTGTGAGTGTATATTACTTTTTTTAATAAATGTAAATTTGTTACTATACCATGAGGGGTTTCCTTTTTTCATTTTCGCTAATCACCGACCCATGGGACACCGCTGGGACTGCCGCTGAGACCGCATTTCTATTACCCAAAGTCAATCACAGTGTGGTGAGTGCGCACCCCAGAGGAGAGAGTGTTGTGAACACGAACACAGGGTGTGGAAAAAATGATTTTTTCAAACACCTTTTGGATTATTGTCATTATTTTAAAAAACTTTATACTTGGACACACTATATCACTAATTTGTGTTGCAAATTTTTGTTGTTGTTGCACTTCCTTATGGACTAATAAGATGGGATATTTTTGATGCACTTTATTCTTTATTCTTCATGACGTTTGATGTTATTTATCACAAGGCGTTTATATCCACATTAAAATTGTGTTAATTATTGTGGGATATATGCATTACCATATAGATTGTCTGCACTTTTGCACTGAATAGAGATTCTGCACCTTATATTTCGTGAGCTGCCACGAGGATAACTAAACTTTAAATGCTTTACTATGCTCACTTTAAATGCTCACTTTAAATGCTCACTATTTAATACCCAGATAGATACAGTCCATTGATTGGTGACCCTGAGCGCTGCACATTTACTATATACACAAAAATAGAGCCTGGTGGCTTAGCCAAGCCCTGGATTCTTATATGTCTTGGATAATCCAACAATGAGATCTCCCTACAATAATTCCTGATTCTATAGCTGTCCACTTGGTGGTTTTAGGTGTTCCTGACCACCTTTGTGTGTTCCAGCTCCTCCTTTTATATTATCCATAACCTAAAATAAATTTTAAAAATCCAGCAGGAAGTGTGTGGATCCCTCATAATGGACACAGCAGGCGTCCAGACCTGGGAACTTGCGCAGAGATCTCACCAAGAGTCCTCATGAGATAAAAAAAACAACTGCTGGGTGATTTAACTCTTCAGCATCTGCCTAAAACTCAATGTCAGCTTTGGCTGGACTGACACTTTAAAAGAACAATTTGCTTCTACAGCGTACAATACAAGCAGGTTTCTATGTCCTGTGTCTTGTGAATTTGGTCTGCGTCTCAAGAAGCAGTATTTGGGCATGTCATACTGATTTAACAGGTACGCTGAATACAGAATATACAATGCAGAAAGTTCTTAGCTATCTCCTAGTGTATATTTATTACAAAGTATAGGTCTGACACAGCCAGAATTCCAAACCTTGGAGTCAGGCGGAGGGAACTTACAGAACAAGTGATTTCACTGTCTGACTAATATACTACAGTTCATCTGCAGAACTTTCCAACTTTGTAGCCAGGAAATCAGTCTAGGTGAAGAAGCCAGATTTCTAGACTGGCCACATGGGGAAGGAGCTCCTAGGCTTTCCTACAGATCCACGTCACCCATTTGACATGGATCTCCTCCAAGCATTTGACCCAGTACCAGAACACCTAAGCCAGTATAAACGTACCCTGAACTATCTGATCACACCTAGCCCCTCCCAATTTAGTTCAAAGTTTCACCTATTCAACTATTGGAGTTCAGGACTAATGCTGACCATACACATGGCAATACTAGGGCAGTTTAACTGTTTTAAATACAAAAACAATTGAGTGGATCAGTGCAAACTATTGCCCACAGTTGAACCTGATAAGTGATAACTTTTGGCAGTGGGTTGGCTTGATCTGTTAGGATCTTTTTGCTTTTGAAAAATAGTAAAGAAAGCAGTTACAAATGTCAGCATAAAGGCCTAAATCACAACTATGCATTTTAATGCACACAGGCTAGCCATGGCTTGAAATGGTTCTAGTTCACATCTGGGTAATGTGTAAATGTGCGTTTTTTGATGCATTGCTGCACATATTAGGGTCTTTTGATGAAATTGCAGTGCATAAAAATGCATGATTGCTGATGAAGCATACAAATATTCACAGAAAGGAGTGAATTCAGCCTAAGCCTGCCCATAGAACAATTTTTCATTCTGTTTAAGAAACTTTCGGCATGCCTAATAAGATCACAGCAGTTTTCCCGACCATCTTATCTGCATCATATGCTTCTACTGCTACTTTAAATTCCTACTGTAGGAGCCATGGGTAGTAATCCGCTATTATGGTAGGCCTTGGCAACCTCTAGTACTAGTACTCCCACTAAATTTCTACCTTAGCCATGCCCATACTCTTAATGTAGACAACCAGTGCTGGGGCTAAAGTATATGTAATATCTTACATCATATCACAGAGCCAGTTTGGGGTAGGAAGGCTTTTAAAGAAAAGGAGCAAACAGACCTAATAAAATACCCAAAATTCCCAATCAATCAAAGTTCTTCCCAAGTTGGATCGTAACTTCTCCATGATCATTCTTGGCAAATCCTTCCCTTAGGGTCTACAAAACAGCAGCAGTGCCAAAGTTGGTACATTTACAACAAGTGCTATAGAAAACCCAGGTGTATCTCCATAACAGCTTAGGATGGTGTAACGCATAGGAGCACTTTGTTTAATTGCTATTGTTTCCAAACAGACAACCTAGAGTACAGACAAACTGCAAGATGTATGCTGTTCCTCCAGGAACACTTGAGTAAGCTGAACCTTCCTATTTATGGCTGCAGAGAGGGCAAAACATTGTAGGACCATGTCCTCATAAATGACCTTTGATGCCTACAACCTATTTTTGAAGAGAGGGTCAAACCTTTATATTCTGCACCTGTTAGCTTCCAGAAGATGCAAAAGACATAGTAGTGGTTGTGTCAGAGCTGATGCATGCCCCATACTACTCAATGGCCATTGACAGTCTCTCTTCAAAAGTCAAGGAATTTACTTGATTGGTCTAATTTTTGGCATCTAAAAACAACTTGTCTGGGAGCCATTAGGCCCTTTTTCTTTTTGTGCTCTAGGCCCCCTGCCTTAGTGGATGTAACACTAAGCCAAGATGCATTGCCTGATATTGCACAAGTGAAGAACACGCAACCAGTCATCTGTACAGCATATATAGCAAAATGCATTCCTGAACACTGCTATATATAGAGTAACCGTATAGTGCTCTCTATACCACTGAGTAACACATGCCAGACTGCTGTGTCACAGCCAAGATAGGAAATGGCTGTATTATCCTTTTTACACATGTCATCTCCAGTGTTCCAAACTAAAAAAGCCAGACAGGCCTTGCACTGTACAGACAGTCCCTCAGGGTCCAAAGCCTGAGCAATGCACTTAACATTTCACAGACATCAACAAACTGAGATATGTTAGTAGGCCCAGAGCCTTGTACCTCATAAGGTCTTCATCAGAATGTATTATGGATTGTATAGATATTCTTTGTGGACTAAAAATGCAATTTTAAACATATCTAAATTTAATCAGGTAACAATGAATTATTGCATATCCGGTATGCATTATTGTATGCATCTACTTTTTCAGCCAACAGGTGGAGCTTTATACTTCTTCTCTGATGCCTAGCATCTGAAAAGTTGTGTACAGCCCTCAATAGCTCAAACTTAAATATATTCACACACAGCAGAATGAGTCAGAGTAGTGACTTCTTCCCTTCCATCCTCCTTCCTGCCACCCCCCTTCCTATCCGGTATGCATTATTGTATGCATCTACTTTTTCAGCCAACAGGTGGAGCTTTATACCTCTTCTCTGATGCCTAGCATCTGAAAAGATGCGTACAGCCCTCAATAGCTCAAACTGAAAAAGTAGACAGCTCTGTCAAATTCAAATAGAGACAGAGGGTCTGAAAACAGCTACTACTTTGCTTTCTGTCACAAAACACATAGTGCTCTGGAATCCTGTGTCACCGATGCACATTTTAATAAATGTTTATTTGTAAAGAATTTATATAAAACCCCAGTTTAAAAATGTGATTAATGTAAAAAATACCCCATACTATTTGTAATTCTGATCAGCCAGTTTTGTGATAACACGTACACCTTCACCAGATACTAAGATCGATCTACTACATGCTTCTTTAATATCATCGCTTTCTTGGTCAGCTCTCTGCTAATTGGACAAAGAAGATCATGCTGATTCACTGTCCATTGGGCAGGTTGGGGGTGGCGAGGTGGCACAGTAAGATGAATTGCCAAACCAGGAAGATGAATTGCTTGATCAGGAAGTATATGTGTCCCCTGCCTAGTACAAACCACTAGACTGGCTGTATAGCAATACAAATGTTTGGCAAGCGAAGCAAAAAGCTTATGCATTTCAAATGGGCATTAGCGAATTGCTGGTGTTTACTTGTAAGAAGAGTGTGACAAATCCCAAAAGGCAGGTAGTCAATAAAGCTAAAAAAGGTCAGCTTTTAACTATTTAGTCACTGGAAGCTTGTGTCCGCCGGTCTATAAAGTGTCCGCCAGCTGCTGAATTCTGTATTAATTTATCCCCCTTCCCCAATGAGTGGAGTTTATGGTTCTGTTAAGTGGCAAACTGGAAAAACAGGCTGCGGTTTGTCATTCCACAAATGAAACTCTGTTAATAAGAATGAACGCGGTCAGCTCGATGCATTAACAGTACATGTAAATTGTTTGTGCTGAACATTTTAAACACTTTCCCTGCCAATAACAGTCATCGGAATCTTCTCGTATAAATCCTCATGCCATCATTTCCGAGGTGACGATGGACAAGGAAGCATCTGGACGCAGGGCTTCCTATCACTCTTAAACGGTGCTACCTGCTACCAATTTTTCCCTATTGGTCAATATTTCAGGATGGCTGTTTCAAAATCTTTGCAGCAAACTTTGATGCCAGCCCCATCCAAAAAAAACCCAAACCATTTTAAACAGAGATACTGGAGTCACTGCACCTGTCCAAAGGTTTGTAAAGGGACCCATATATGGAATTTACACAGAGCTGCTGTTTTGTGGTTCAGTTTGATGGGAACTGCAGTGGCCGTACTAAGCAGTTCAGTGGAAGTTGGGGTTGCCACTCATCCGGAATTCACTCGGGCAGTCCAGGTTTGGAATCCTGTGCCCGGGTATCAGCCCGCCTCACACCCGGGCACATTATTCAAACCGGACTTGTGGCTCCCTAAGAAAAAGCCGCATACCGATGAGCGCCGGTGCTGTCACTTTACTTGTCAGGCCGTAGCAGCTCTCGCTAAACCTAGTCCCTCCCTCTGTTTCTCTTCTCCGCAGCCCTGCTGAACACTGGGAGGAAGTGACATCAGACAGAGGGAGAAACCATCCTCCGGCTCCACCACGGGCTGTATGGCTTGTCTGGGACCAATTTGCCGGCACCGCCACAGTCTCACTCTCCACTAACCGGTATACATTATATATGAATTGAAAAGGGGGGTTATTATTGCACAAAAAAGATGCCCCCATAAAAAATGCCACAGGTAACCTGTGACATCTTTTGTGAGGGCATCTTTTATGTGCAATAGCACATACCTGGGGACCTGTGGCACACTGGCATCTTATGGGGGCATTGTTTATGTGCAGAATGCATATCTGGGGACCTGTGGCACACTGGCATCTTATGGGGGTATCTTTTATGTACAGAATGCATATCTGCGGAGCTGTGGAACACTGGCTAGTTGTGATTAACTCATTATGATTTGTGATTAACGCCAATGTTATTTAATCACAAAATACATGCATAGTGTACACTTTACAAAAAAATTGCCGTGAGGCGCTATAGTGTTTGGGTTTGGCTTGAAGAAAAGGTGGCAACCCTAGTGGCAGCACAGGTAATAGCAGAGATCCCACGTGTCCCTTGTCACTGAATAGCAAAACAAATGGCAAACGCACTCATCAATTTGTTACCAGATTTACAGCAAGGTGCACATGGAAGGGCTTTTTACAGTAACAGCAAAACGTTTCCCAGCACACTCACCAGCCAGCATGCAAAAAAGACTCTCCAAGTTTAGAGTTAGGACCGCACTATATAGAGGTGCCTTGGCTAGGTGGTGCGGCTTTCACATTTTCTGCAGAAGACGTGTATCTAAACCTCTGTTTTTAACCTTAGCGTATAGACAAGTTTTTTTGCATGCTGGCTGGTGAGTGTGCAGGGAAACTTTTTGCCTTGTCACTGAATGACTCGAGATAACACATTGAAGTTCCTAAGCTGGGTACACACTAGTACGGGGGTGGGAAACTCTGGCCCCCCAGCTGTGCTTTAACTACAAATCCCCACATGCCTCTGGGCGTCATGCCTGTAACTGTCAGTCTTGCAATGCCTCATGAGACTTGTAGTTCCACAACAGTTGGAGGGCCAGAGCTGCCCTGCACTTGTAGCTTTTGGGCTGAACAGAAAACAATGAGCAGATTCCCCCATCCATGCTAAGCAGCATGAATGGGGGAATCACCTGCTGCGGACATTGTATTTTGACGAAGTACCTGCGTCTGATTAGATACAGACATTGTTCATCTGACTATTTTCCACCCGTTTGCTTAGATTCGTAAATTGAAAGATGTTTGGCGGTAGACGGCAGCCAGGGCCACCCACTGGGCGAATTTCATCCAGTCCTTGATGAACTGGTATAGCCAACCTTATGAAAGTGTATAGCCAACCTTAGTCTCAGGAAGTGAGGGGAAATCCTTCCACACGGGACACAAAGGGGCAATGAAAGCCTAGCAGAGCCTCTAACCATCCTCCACTCGATCCATACAAATGGCAGGTTCCACTTTCATTCTTTTTACTTTAGTCAGTGTTGTGAATATTTGCATATTTGTTGTCTAGATAATGCTGGTCACACTTTGTTATCTAATCATCCCATTGTGAATGTTTTAACAATTGGTGGTGACGACTAAGTAGGTGAAGAAAAATTAGCATATAATTACACTGTATAAACTCATCCTAGATAAGGAAAATAGCAGATGGCCACTTCAACCATTTGTCACCTGGATGAGGCAACAAGCCTGTTAATGACAGCACAGAATGTTTGCTGATGAGATTCAGACGATCATCACATCACAACTGTCCCCCCTGCTGCCTGTGAGGTACGCAATGACTAAAGCTGGCCAAATACATTAAGACTTTTCTCATTTACAAGAGACATTTTTGGAATTGCCCATCTACATTAAACAGCGTTGAAGGAGGAATATTTTTTTCTGAAATCCGGCACCCACAACTGTCAGAACCCAACGATTGAAAATTCAACTTTTGTTGAACTGGGCGCTTCTGACCAGGCGACCTACAAATCAAATTTCGGTCAATTCGTCAGGCTACGGCCAGAATTCATTCCGTGTATGGCCAGCTTAAACGTGCCTGCCTGCCGAGCATACGTGTTTAACTTCTGCGTACACAGCTCCAGCTGGCTTTATCTCTTTGCAAACAGTATCTTTGGCCGTGCTATGGACATTAGATTGTTTCCCAAAGTGGTTTTTTATCTTGCAGAATGGGCTTCAGCTTGACAAGGAGCAATGTGTGCAGCAAAGTATCACAAAGCTTGTATCCAGTTTTAACATATTTCCTAAAGCATTTAAGGCCCATTAATGTCTTTGTGCATCGGCACTCCATTTATTTGAACACCACGCAAGTGGGACAAAACACGCGTTAACACGCATGAGAATGGGCCTGCAAGGCAACCTTTAGTTCCAGGTTGGAGATATTAAGCAGATCATAACAGGAGTGCCCATTTGAGAAGACTTCAGCGGCTTTCAACAAGTTTTAAGCTGAAGCTTACTAAAAGCTTGCCGGAATCTGCTATTAAATGGACAGTCAGCATTCCCATTAACATCCCCGAACTGGAGCTTTAAAAGGTGTCCAGAAAAGCTTTTTCAGGCTTGATGAAAAGCTTTGCAAATGCTTTATAAAAACTTTGTTATGCAGACTAAAGCCCCAATGTACAATGACTTATCAGGAAATACAATGGGCTGCAAGGGAAAAATGTTATAAATGAACAGTCGCCTTGTGCTGCCAATTGTGTCTAGTACAGATGTGGATGGGCTCCATGTGAACCAAGTTTGCCTGAGCCCATGCAAAACTGTCAGTGACACATCCCCCTCCCGGCCCAATCAGCTGCGTCAGGGGCATTCCTCATCCCGCAGCTACATGTAAGGCTGCACATACACCTTGATATCATCGGACGACACTTTTCGTTCTATGATCGAACCGTCCTACGATTTTCGTGCGGTGGCCCCATCCTGGCTCGATTATCGCAAGGTTGGATCAGCGGTAATTAAAAGGAAGCATCTAGACGGATTGCAGTAAATCGACAGCACGTATTTTCGTCAGCACAATCGTACGAATTTTGACGTACAGAAACGACACCAACCTTGCGAAAATCGTACGATCGACCGAAGTTTTCGAACCTCCTGGTTAGTCAAAAGTCAATCGATTGTACAGTATTTGCAGTTGTACACTGCCCATCAACTTTACGAATATCGGCCGAAAACGTGCTCGCATACGAAAACCGGCCGATATTTGTAAGGTGTATGGGCACCTTAACAAAGGAGTGGGGAATGCTCCGGTTGCAGCTGATTGGGTTGGGAGGGGCGGGTGTCACTTGTATGAATTCAGATTGCACCAACTCTATGCACATCCCTAGTGTGTAGCCCTGAGACTAGAGGGAAGTTCCACCGCTGTGGTGCCCCACAAATGGCCGGACAGCTACTAATAATAAAGAAGATGGCAGTGTGAAGCGCTGACCCTTTTGATCCTATTTAGATCTGTTATGTGCGTAGATGTGTGCGTTTTTTGTAGTGTTAAGCAGATGCATTTTCTTTGTGCGTGCATGCATGATTGACACATTGATGCACATTTCCTGATGCATTTTTGGATTCGGATTTGGAGTGAATAAAGTTAACAACCATTGGCTAAGGCTTGCTAATATTAGATGTCAGTGCAGCAAAATGCATGTTGTAGGCACTGCAGTGTACTGTCATTGACTTCTATGGGCCTCCCATAGGGCTGCAGCTAACGATTATTTTCATAATCGATTAGTTACCCCATTATTTTTTCAACTAATTGATTCTATAAAAAAAAAAAAAAAAACTCTCTCTCCCCCCACCCCTACCAACTAATCGATAAGAATAGTTGCCAACTATTCTCAAAATCGATTATTATCGATTTAGTCAATTAGTTGTTGCAGCTCTAGCCTTGTAATCCACTAAAATGCATATTGTAGTTTTCAAACTGCTCTGCACTGCAGCACTGAGATTGGAAGGGACACTATGTTTATCATGGGGAATTTGGAAACATTGGGGGGAATGTATCAAAACTGGAGAAGACAAAATCTGGAGCAGCTGTGTATGGCAACCAATCAGCTTCTCTCTTCAGTTTGTTCAGTTAAGATTTGAAAATGAAAGAGAGAAGCTGATTGGTTGCCGTGCACAGCTGCTCCACATATTGTCTGCCCCAGTTTTCATGAATCCCCCTCATTGCGTCTCAGCTTGTGGCAGCACGTATGTTAAAACGCAACAATGTAACTGAGTCCTGAATGTTCCCCAATAGGGAGACACAGCAGCTCAACTGTCCAAAGAAAACTTGTGATGAAGGGAATAAACAAATCCTGCAGGAAGCTGAAAAGAGGAGAATTCATCTGGTAAAGGTTGCTGGAGGCCATGAAGTGAACAAAAGAAGAAGGTCGTCACAAGGTGATAACCCCTCTAAAGGGCAATTTAAAGGGATAAAACATAATTCCAATTCATTCAGCTCTGTGCTTGTCCCACTGGAAAGATGGGATTTAACCCTTTGTGTGCAGATGAAACCGGGTTTAGTGACAAGGAAATAACTGTATGAGAAGCCTTTGGTGGAAGCCACCCTACTCCTGGGCTGCATGGGGCCCAGAGCAGTCAAGATGAACCTACCAAGAAGTGATGTCACCATCCTGGATTTACTATGGGGAAATCACAACCCCCATCTAAGGCTTCTCACACAGGTATTTTACTTCAGCAGAAATATGCAGGGACCCATAGCAACCAATCAAAAGACAGCTTTCAGTCTGACTGCATCAAAATACTCAGTGGGTTTTGTTGATTGGTTGTTTACCATGCTAATACGTATATGCATAAAAATGAAATGTTAATGTTGTTTAATCACTTGCTGTCCAGAGAAATCCAGCAAAACATTCATTAAGTGCAGACAGCTGGGTGTCTTTTTAGGGCGGTGCTTAATGGTGATTGATCTTTACTGTTCCTCTCTGTCCTCCTGCTCTCTGCTGCAAATCTGCCAGTCTGTTTAGTCCAATGCTGGCCAATGGTGATGAGCCCGATTCGGCCAGGCCCGCTCACAGCCCCTCCTCCTGGTCCAATCACTTGCAGTTGCTATATGTCACCAAAGAGGCAAGGAAAGCCCCCGACGCAACTGCCGCCACTGATTGGGCCAAGAGGGGAGAGGCGGTGGCGGTCACAGATTTGACTGATCTTGGACAAACTCAGACGAACTGTGTTCACACCAAGCCCATCTCTACTAGCCAGTAAAAAATGTGAGCTGTGTGTGGCCCTGTTGACACCCCTCTGCTCGACAAAATCCGAACAATGATCGCAGCCAATCAGATGCAGGCACGTCTGGGTATTCAGCAGCTGCTGGATACAATATCTTGGCGGGGGGAATCATGCATGCTGTGTAGTCTAGATGGAGGATATTCAACTTTTTTTTTCCGCTCAGCCTATTCGTGTATGGTCAGCATCACTGAACACAACAGGCTTTCTGGGTGTCTAGTTGATTTTATCTCAGCAGTCCGTCAGTAGGTATGCTAAGCACTCCTCCTGATGGCTGTACACTAGAACTCTCCAAAACTTTATGGAAAACATGACTACAGCAAGTATGTAAAAGTGTAAAAGTGACATTAAAAGTGATGTCCCGGTCAGCACTGCAAGAATGCCGGTACATTGAGTACTTGTTGAAGCTTCATGATAGTTTCCCTTTAAATAAAGCCTGCTGGTGTTCCTTCACCTCTGTGTGCTAATGTTCCTCAAAGTTCCCTGAAGAGGGGCAGAGAAGTGGAGGGGAGGTTAGAGAGTACAAAGCACCTAGTGGGATATGTAGAGGGAACTCTGCGTTCCTTTGCGCCCTTGGCTGTACTTACCTCTGGGTCTGCGGCGAGAGAAGCAGCCTCCCATCTCTTCTACTTCCTAGACCGAGCAGACTTCACCCGGGGCCGGCCTCCTCCTCCAGCAGCTCTCTACAATAAGGGCTGAGTCACATAGCTTGGCTGTGGGATGTGCAGACTGAGTGCTGCTCGTTTGGTGATGCTCAGACACTCTCAGGAGGAGGGGAAGGGACTCTCTCCACTCTGAAACTGGATTCCCAACAGCTGCACCACACACCCCTCCTGCAGGACACCACATCTGGTGGGGGTAACCGTTTGTGTGCCAAGGACTAATGCAGCAGCGTGCTACCTTCTTCTGCGCTCCTGGCTGGCGTAACCATTTGTGTGCCAAGGACTAATGCAGCAGCTTGCTACCATCTTCTGCGCTCCTGGCTGGCGTAACCGTTTGTGTGCCAAGGACTAATGCAGCAGCGTGCTACCTTCTTCTGCGCTCCTGGATAGCGTAACCGTTTGTGTGCCAAGGACTAATGCAGCAGCGTGCTACCTTCTTCTGCGCTCCTGGATAGCGTAACCGTTTGTGTGCCAAGGACTAATGCAGCAGCGTGCTACCTTCTTCTGCGCTCCTGGATAGCGTAACCGTTTGTGTGCCAAGGACTAATGCAGCAGCGTGCTACCTTCTTCTGCGCTCCTGGATAGCGTAACAGTTTGTGTGCCAAGGACTAATGCAGCAGCGTGCTACCTTCTTCTGCGCTCCTGGCTGGCGTAACCGTTTGTGTGCCAAGGATTAATGCAGCAGCTTGCTACCATTTTCTGCGCTCCTGGCCGGCGTAACCGTTTGTGTGCCAAGGATTAATGCAGCAGCTTGCTACCATTTTCTGCGCTCCTGGCTGGCTGGCGTAACCATTTGTGTGCCAAGGACTAATGCAGCAGCGTGCTACCATCTTCTGCACTCCTGGCTGGCGTAACCGTTTGTGTGCCAAGGACTAATGCAGCATCGTGCTACCTTCTTCTGCGCTCCTGGCTGGCGTAACAGTTTGTGTGCCAAGGACTAATGCAGCAGCGTGCTACCATCTTCTGCACTCCTGGCTGGCGTAACCGTTTGTGTGCCAAGGATTAATGCAGCAGCTTGCTACCATTTTCTGCGCTCCTGGCTGGCTGGCGTAACCGTTTGTGTGCCAAGGACTCCCACAGCTTCTCACCTGCTCTAGAAGTAAGCAGTGTCCAGGTCTACATGACAGCAGTAGGCATCCCAGCACCCACCCACACTACATAACATGCACATGGGCCCCTAAATCCCAAAGAGCCTTTGTGCAGTTTGAACACACCTTTTGTAATAGGCTAGGTTCCGGTTGCCGTGTCTTGCGGTGCACTGCATTGGAAAAAATGCTGCAATTTTGTCTTAAGCATCTTCTTGCATGTTGACAGCAGATTCAAAGGGACTGGGCTGTCCTAACGCAACGCATGTCAACATATGAACATCAGTTAACACAACGCACAGGAACGGAACTGTGAATCCAGCTTTATAGTCAGCACATATGATGTGCCCACCCCTGCCATCTATAAGCACCTGAAGAGGAAAACTATACCAGGATATATAGGCAGGATGCCTTAGCTGACCTCCTTCTGAAAATGCCAGCTGTCTGGTTGCCTGCGTCCTGGAACATGCATGGAGCAAGCAAAGCAGAAGTGCTGATCTGCTTGCTTCTTCCAGTGACTTGGAAAGAAGTGAACACACAGGATCGGCATGACAAAAAAAAAAGACAAAAAATCTTATCAGCGGTAACAGCTGCTTAGTGTGGATGGGAGAATTCAGGGGTAGGCAACCTGGCACTCCAGCTGTTGTGGAACTACAAGTCCCATTAGGCATTGCAAGGCTCTGACGACTCCCAGAGACAGAGTCGTGATGGGATTTGCGGTTTCTCCACAGCCGCAGTGCCGAGGTAGCCTACCCCTTGTATAGTATATGGCCGGCTTTAAATAGGAAGGAAATATCAACAGGTTACAACAGGCGTGCACCTTGAGGCTATATATTGTGGTGATATGAGACACAGGAAGTTCCCACAAAGTGAAAGTAAAAGTGGCCATCCAAGGAAACGACAGTCAAGCTCGCTGACAGCAAAGTGCCTGAAAGTAAAACTGTCTGTGTCACCTTCAACAACATGACACAAACCATCACTTTGTGAGCTGGTCACCGCGGCCAGAAAATATAACAAAGTTGGTTAGTATTCTGGCCTAAGTTCCAGCGCTGGAGTCCTGGGCTCAGTCAAGGGGCTGTCTGTGAGGATTTAACCTGTATGCCTTCATGGACTGATAGGTCACTCCCTGGTGTGTGAGGCTATTAGATTGTTAGCTCCTTTGGGGAGAGGGCCTAAGGGTTCATCTGTCTCTGTGGAGGAATGCAGACCCAAATCAACATGAAAAGTTGGGAATGTCCCGGGCAGTCGGGGACACTTGGCCAGTGTTAGGCACCACGTCTGGGTGAGTCATGGTAGCAGCTAACTCTGGTTCCCCTTGTTTATGGGAAATGTTCATCATATCGATATGGATTTGGCCGGAACACACTGCAGTCAGGAATGTGATGAACCCAAGATACAGGTTCCTGCTGTTTAGATTTGGAAAACGTCAGTATCAAATACCAAATGATCATCACTAGAGGGAAAATGTATCTCAGTTACAAACCAATCAGGAAGCCCAAAAGCCAAAAATGATATAAATCCACTTTGTGTGCACCAAATGCTTTCGCAAACTCAGATATTGCTGTAAAACAGTAGCTTCACATATCCTGTGCAGACAGCAGAGCTGTGGGAGGGATCCGGCAGGCTCCTCCCACTACAGGCTGCCTGCAGAAAACTACAGGAGGGGGCGGAGACCAGACCAGTCACCATGCACAAGGAGAGAGAGCAGCAGTGGTCTTTATTACTGGAAGATCCAAGTTTCACAATGAAATACTGCACAGATCTGGAAGAAGTACGCAAAGCTCACCGAGATCCAAAATATGGATACACGTCTCTAATTTTGAGACAATATTTACATATCCCGAAATTCAGCTTTAAACATAATGATCCTTACTCCAGCTGTAGTCACAACAGAGATCAGTCATATCCAAACTGATTGCCAGATAATTCATCACAACACAAATACAG
This sequence comes from Nanorana parkeri, assembly GCF_000935625.1. Taxonomy (NCBI): domain Eukaryota; kingdom Metazoa; phylum Chordata; class Amphibia; order Anura; family Dicroglossidae; genus Nanorana; species Nanorana parkeri. Next base: position 1,054,579 of record NW_017306583.1, read on the forward strand.
CAGAAACACAGTGCAACCACTGGAGGGTGTATACCCCAATCCTGCCGATGACTGCCAATCAACTAAATCAATGACTAACTGCAATAAAATACCCCTTAATCCTGTCAGAAATCTAGTCAGCTGATAACATCCTGTGCTCTCTGTCTGTGCTCTATTCCTATCAGTTACATTAGGAGTAGGGTTGCCACCTGTACAGGATTCACCCGGACAGTTCGGGTTTTGAATGCTGTGTTCGGGTTTCATGGCAGCAGAAACCCGGACACATGATGTCAGGCAGACAGGGGCAACCAAAATTAATATAGGGGCTACTGGCCCCCCACTAAGAATAGTCTCTACTGTGATATTTACATATGAATGGGTGGCACTTTTACTTATGAACAAGCCACAACTCATTCTCCCACAAAAATGTCCGCGCGTCGCTGGAGTGTTCGGGTTTCGCTTGAAGAAAAGGTGGCAACCCTAATTAGGAGTGGGCAAGCCCCGGCCCTCCACCTGTGGTGAAACTACATATTCCATCATGCATCTGTCTCCGGGAGTCATGCAGGTGGCAATCAGAGTCTTGCAATGCTTCATGGGATTTGTAGTTCCACAACAGCTAGAGAGCCAGAGTTTGCCCACCCCTAAGTTACAATGTCCCCAGCTCTCTCAGAACACTACAGAAAACCCCACCCACATGTTAAAGAAAAGAGGAGAGGGGCAGGTAGTCTGTAGTCCTAAAACAGCTCTTGTTCTAAGGTGAGAACACTACTCCTTCATGGATACAGTACAAGGAATGGGTGATGTCACCCTGGACAGGAAGTGAGATAGTGGCAGGATCAACAGGTGAAAATAAATAAAAGAAAATGAATGCAGCTACCACACCTAAGGAATGGAAAGCTGCAATATGTTACAGTTTTGTTCTTGGGTTTAAATACACTGTAAATCAGTGTATTTAAATATATACACACACACATATA
>NW_017306583.1:1056156-1061101 GCF_000935625.1 Nanorana parkeri
ATAATTTTATTATTATTATATATTATATTTATATTTTTATTTAAGCCTGCTAAAAATTGGGAATCTTTAAAAAGGTCATATTGCTGCACATATGAACGGTCCTCATATCCATGGCCCTAAGCAGAGTGCACCCACACTACAGCCCGCTGACAGTAGTACAGCGCCAGCGCTGAGGTTTGAACATACAGTAAAACAAATAGATATGAACAAGCACCAATAATGTACATGCCCTTTCATTACATAGCAGCCTCTATACAGTCTTCATAGATTAATGTGAATTGTATATAAAAGGGTTAATTCTCGGCTCCTTATTTCCTGCCATTGAGCCCCCTGTGTGCGGCCAATGAATGGGGTCTGCAGAAAGGGGATGGCCATGTCTTTGTGCGGTAGTGTGAGAATTCACAGTCGGGCTCCTGCATCTTAATTCAGCCTGATTATTCACGCACCCTCCCTCTCTACAATAAACAAGAAACAAAAAGCAGTTTGTATGTTTTCCTGCCCCCCGGCTCCCACCCAACGCCGTCTAGGCAGAACTTGGAGCGCGAAGGTCAGGCCGGATCCATAAGATGTGAAGATGTGTGAAGTCCATTGGCCAAAAACAAGTGGATTCCACTACGCACAGACAGAGCGAGCTCTACCACTCTCGGGCCCGGTGAGGTTGGGCCCCTGGTGTCACAACCCCCAGAACTTGTATTGGCACAAGGCCATTATTGTTTTGGTATCGGTCATTTCAAGTTAATGTAATTGGCACATGGGACTTCAATAAAGCATAACTAAACCCAAGAACAAAAATATATTGTGAATGGAAGTCTTTAGCCATGGTGGCTTCATACGTTTTTTTTTCTGGCACAGAAATGACCTGTTGATCTTGCTAGAAATGCAGTGTCCTTGTCACTTCCTGTGAGATGAACTGGAAGCAATAACAATGTTATCTTTAAATGTATAAAGTACAAAGCCCATCACCACCATGATATACAAAGACAGGCATGTCTGAAGTCCAGCCTTTGGGGGGATTGCAAACATTCTTCCATAGATACAATGGGGAATTGAGCGTGGCCACCCACAAAATGTGTTATTTGAAGAATCACCAGGTGAAAATAAATAAAACAGGCTGAAAAATAAAACTAATGCAGTTTGCACATCTAGGAACTGGTAAGCTGCACTATATGACATATTTGTTTTTGGGTTTAGATACACTTTAAAAAGGTATCTACTAGGGATGCACCAATAGCGCAAGTCCCGTTAAGGAAGCAAAGCGGCGTGTAATGACTCATCACCTGGCAGGGAAGCCTTCTCCATGCTACCTCGTCACCAGGTGATGAGACAGCATAAAGCCGGCTTTCTGGCCAATCAGGAAGCCGGGCAACGCGTCATTACACGGCGCCTGGCTTTCTGATTGGCCGGGAAGCCAGCTTGTTAGAATGCACATTTTTGTATCTATTGCAATAACTCCTGCAGTATACAATTTTGGTCAGTAGATGGCAGTGTTTATAAGTGCTGTTATATCTATGGTATATACTCTGTTGTATCGAATAAGGAAGAGAATAAAGTTGTAGCTTCCTTTCTGTGTTTTACAAGCCACGTGCAGCATGCATATCTGATTATGTGCTTGTGTTTCTCTGTGAGGCTGTGCAAGAAGTTCCAACAGGTTATGGGCCCAGGCACAGTCCAGTTATAGGTTACAGCCTAAAAGAAAAAGAGCACAAGATACAGCAACAGAAAGAGACTACAGCAACTAGAAGAACATGGCTGGTACCACAGCAGCAACAAAGCTTTCGTTTGTAAATCTGACAAACCTAAATAAATATTCTTCATTTAGGCGAAAAGCAAAGCATAGGGCTTAGTGGAGGTTAGCGTGGCCTTAAACGGGTCAATTGCACCCTTGTTCTGACACTGGGATGGGACTGTGTAGGGTTTCCCTAGGGTATGATAAACCTTTCTAATCATCAAAGGATTTATCCCGCTTTTGGAGGAAAGTATGAACCACGTGTAGCCTGTGCAAACAACAGTATACTCCAAGGCTACAGTGTTTAGGTATGTATGGCATGCAAAGTGCAGTAAACTATAACCCAGGGGTGGGCAACTCTGGCCCCCCCAGCTGTTGTGGAACTACAAGTCCCAAAGCATTGGAAGACTCAGTTACATGCATGCAAAGGCAGAGGCATGTTGGGATTTGTCGTTAAAGCCAGCTGGAGCACGTGGTTGCCCACCCCTGCTATAGCCAATGTAATCTTTTTACAAAATACACCTAATTGCTATGGGGTCATAGCACAGACATCACCACACTTTGCACTGCTCTGGGCAGTAGCTCTATCAAGGGCGACCCCTGCTGGACAATGTGAAAACTACAAACAATAAGAGCAACTATTTATTTATATCTCTTTATTTATCATTTTTATATAGCTGCATTTATAAAGGGTATACGTTGCGTCTTAATTCTCTTTTATGATTTGCACAATTTTTTCTCCTGATTGTAAAACACCAAACCTGTTATCTTTTCTTCTGTAAGCTCACTGGTTTTCCTTATCATAAGAAAATTTCCTTATGGACTTTGGCCTTAAGCGACAGCCCTGTTACTGAGAATATTAAAGGCACACCTCACAATTTTTCAACATGACAAAGAGGGACACTATTTAGGACTAAGTATGTAGGCAAAAGATGCACCCCAGTCACATCCTGGCGCACTCCCAGAAATGCAGCCAATACTCTATGCAGCCAATACTCTAGGTAAGCCAACGCTGACCTACAAGTAATAGATTTGGGGCTCTCCCGGAGGGAGACCCCAGTTCAGGGGATGATGAAGCCTAATGGCCACACATCCTCCCTCTAGACTTCAGGGTAGGCCCGAAGACCCACACCCTCCATCCTGTGGAGTGAAAAACTGACAAAAGTGAGAAAAATAAATAAGTGTCAATATGCAAGACCTAGGCTAGACCTTCTGACCTGGTAAAAAAATTAACTCTGGTCTTAGCCAAAAGGCCAAGCCCAAGAAGCATGGTGCAGAAAAAGCAAGTAGTGTCATGGCCTGAGTGCCTTTCACACAGTGGAGTCCCAAACCCATAGTGTTACTCAAGCATCCAAAGGATGCCACTTCTGGGGGGCGTTTGACACGGCGGGCTTCCTGCCTTCCCAGCCCATGACTAGACCAGGTAATCCCATTGAAATCAGAAGGCACTGGGACCCTCAAGATCCCAGACCAAAGGAAGTTTCCTGACACCCACTCTTACATGATTGGACACTCAATTCAGTTTCCGTAACTTTGGCCAGGGTTACTCTGCAGCCAGCTATTCTTACTATAAGGCTGGAACAGTGGCACAGTTCCCCTCCTGAACACTGATAAGAACCGATACTGCATTTGATCCTAGCCAAAAGGCTGAGATCATCGTGTGGCAACTGAAATGCAATGGAGTATGCACTGGGTGCATAGTGTGCAATGGGTCCCTCAAAGAAGGCTACAATCAAAGAACGCAAACACGCCCGCCCCTGGGTGACCTTTTGCCACCAAGTGAGATTCAATGGGAATTCAGCATTAAAAGGTCACAGATGATTATGTGGTTTAAATTAGAGGTGCACTGAAATGGAAATATCAAAACCGAAACGGAACCGAAATAAAAAAAATTGTCAGGCCGAAACCTTTTTATTTTAATTTTTTCAAATTTTTCAAATATTTTACTGTTATTTATTTTTTATAAACTTTTTAATTAACTTTTTTTAAAATTTACTTTTTTATTTTTATTAATTCATTTTTTATTAAATATTTTTATTTTTTACTTTACTTTTAGGGGCTACGGGGAAATATTAGGGGTCTACACAGACCCCTGATATCTCCCTTTTAAAATAGAAAAAGAGATTGAGGACACAAAGTCCTCAATCTCTTTTTCTGCAGTCCCTGTTATCAATGAACAGGAATCCTCCATGAGTGTTCCTGTTCATTGATTACATGAGGACATAATGTGTTTACTATAACCACAATCATGAATGAACAGGAGGTGATGTAGATCTCTTCCCATTCATTCATAATTTAGGATATAGTCACCATACCATATCCTCAATTATCTACAAACACTCAGTGATCACTGATCGCTTGTACTCGCTCTCCTTTCTGACAGCTGTCACAGGAGGTTGAGCGAGCACTGGGACCCTCAAGATCCCACACCAAAGGAAGTTTCCTGACACCCACTCTTACATGATTGGACACTCAATTCAGTTTCCGTAACTTTGGCCAGGGTTACTCTGCAGCCAGCTATTCTTACTATAAGGCTGGAACAGTGGCACAGTTCCCCTCCTGAACACTGATAAGAACCGATACTGCATTTGATCCTAGCCAAAAGGCTGAGATCATCGTGTGGCAACTGAGGAGGTGAGGTAGATCTCTTCCCATTCATTCATAATTTAGGATATAGTCACCATACCATATCCTCAATTATCTACAAACACAACAGGAGGTGAGGTAGATCTCTTCCCATTCATTCATAATTTAGGATATAGTCACCATACCATATCCTCAATTATCTACAAACACTCAGTGATCACTGATCGCTGAGTGTTTGTACCGCTCTCCTTTCTGACAGCTGTCACAGGAGGTTGAGCGAGCGGTGCAGGGAGGAGAGCTCTGCCTCCTGTGACAGCGTGGGCTGTCTCCGCCCACAAACCCTTCTGCCGGACTGTGATAGGAGGCTGAGCGGTGTGGGAGGAGAGACGCCGGCCTCTCACAGTGCTCTCCTCCCGCAGCGCTAGGCCAACTGTCACACTTGCTCTCCTCCCCGCTGAGACACAGAGCAGCGCCCAGCCGGGAGGAAAGAAATTTAGGGATGCGCCGATGTATCTGCACAAAAATTGCACTTTCGGGATTTAGCCCAAAGTGCCATTTCCGGCTGATATATCGGTGCATCCCTAGTTGGAATCCATGCCCCCTTTGATGTTGTGGCCTAATACAGAAATAGCA
>NW_017306583.1:1063190-1138350 GCF_000935625.1 Nanorana parkeri
ATGTTATATTTAGAGGCGTTCAGGGAGACAAGCAGCAGATGACATCTTTCTTGTACAACTGGCTAAAAAATGTTTGTTAGCTCCAAACTTTTACATCTATCTTAAAAATCAAAATGTTCAGTCCAGCTGTGCCTTTGCCCTGGCCCACAGCTACATCACTAAAGTTTTTTAGCACCAAGACTGTCCCTACAATGCGGCAGCCTAAGGTATCTCTTAGAGTCACATGGGGGAGGAGCAGGCAGAGCAGCATGGCCGCAATGTTTGCAGTGTGCCTGCCGACTCCTTTCTGGCCAGAGTGTCCCAGGTTGCAAAGGCCTGGGCGGGGAGATTTGTAATGCTCATATAGATCTCCCTGCCCAGCTCTTAGCAACATGGGGCGCTCTGGCTGGTGTCCCGCCCAGCTCCTGGCAAACAGTGACATCACTCCTGGCAAGCAGAGACACACTGGTTGCCAGGAGCTGGGCGGGACACCGGCCAGAGCGGTGGCATCACTCCTGCATGCCTTGGTGGCGGTGTCACTCTCCACCAGCACCCCCTCCACTGAGTGTGTCTCCTGTTTAGCACCCCTGTTTAGCACCCGACTGTTTGTCTGGACCAGGGGGGTCCCGAGGCTGGGTGTCACCCGGAGCGGAGTCCGGGTGACACCCCGCCGTGACGTCATCGCACACACGCGTAATGTTGCCGAGCGCATGCACAATGACGCCATCGCGCAAGTGCGGGCGTCTTGTTGACGCTTCCCAGCGGCCATCTTGGTGATGGACGCCGGCAGAGAGAGGAGGAGACCTTCACCTGGTAGGAAGATGTACGCCGCCGGTCCCCTCCTCTCTCCTGACACTGTTGGGTTCTTGGTCCGTGACCGAGTGCCCGGCTTTTCATAGGGGGTGACACCAAAATGACTGTCAGTCATTTTGGTGTCACCAGTGTGCGGGCCGCACATCCCGCACCCCCCCTTGTGACACCACTGGTCTGAACTGAATTTTCACAGTAAAGTGGAATTTTATCTACACAGCTACATAATGCACATTCCATACATGTCTTGACTACTATAACTTCTATTGCCCCACATCCCTAACTTCCTAAGATCATACCATGTGCATAAACTATTGGGACTTTTCTGGTGCTATCTTAATAGATTCACACAACATACTCCTTATAGAAAATCTTTTGTTTTATTATACAGCAACTCTAAAAAAAATCAATATCACAAAACATTATTGTTTAGATTCTTTTGTTTATATGTACCAAATATACATATGTGGGTGGATTTGGTGCATATAGACAGAAGTCATGTTATATATTGTTGATTGAGTTTCTGTAAAATAAAACAAAAGATTTTCTATAAGAAGTATGTTGTGTAAATCAACTAAGATAGCTCCTGCAAACAGGGGCGTAACTAGAAATCACAGGGCCCCATAGCAAAATTTTGTATGAAGTACTTATAGTATATGCACAAGGTATGAGCTACACAATGCATAAATGTGACATGCTCTAGTTGGCAATGGTCTAGTTGGTAATTCTCTTCTGTCTCTGGTGTAACTTACACATTGTTGATAGTTACACCACTGGTTACACGATGGCTGATGATTACACCACTTTTGTCTATTGCCCACAATATAATATAATTTTGCCACCCTCCCTTGTTGGAGCTCCCAATGCTAGGTACCAATAAGGATCCTGAATATTTACCTGTTGGCTGGACCAAGCTCCCTCCATGCACCAGTCACTTGTCAAGTTTAAACTGTGGCTGGAGATGAAACTTGTGTTAGGCAGAGGTGCTGACTGGTTGCCTAGAGAAGCTAATCAGCTTCATACAGTTCCTGCCCCCAGTCACAGCTTAGACCTTGGGTATCAGTGGCTGGTGTATGCAGGGAGTCCGGTCCTGCCACCAGGTAAATATATAGGGGCCTCAGTGGTAGGTTTGCCAAAGGAGCTGCATAGAGGCAAGGTAAGTCATATTATATTTTGAGCTAAAGACAGTTTTAAAAGGAAGAGAAAGTGACAGGTCCTCTTGAAAGCCAACAATTAATATATTTACCGAACTCCCCTGCCCGTCCATTAAGAGCTGTGGATCTAAACCTCATATAAGAAACATATTGCACAATGTCAGAGCTTACACATGGTTAATGACCTGCTCGCCTCCTCCACATGACAGCATTTTGGCCCAGCAATCGGCTGCTCAGGCCTGAGCATTGCATCCTGGGAGGAGGGGAAGAAGGTCACGTGCTTCCTTATCTTGAATCACAACATTTTATTGTGAGTGATGGGGGAAGCGCAGCAAAAGTAAGTATCAGCAGGTGGGGGTATGAGCTCCTAAGAGAACATGCCACTTTGCCCTTAAATGGACAAAGTGAAAGACTTTTAAAAATGTTCAGGAAGATCATTGGATGTTTGACATCAACACAGATAGTTTACTTTCACATTTTAGGGTTTCAGTTCCTGGTGTGCACCAAGAGTGGGGAAAAGTGCTCATTATCTTAACCAGTTGACATCCGCGGTGTTAAACCCCCTTCCCATCCAGGCCATTTTTCAGTATTCAGCGCTGCGGTACTTTGACTGACATTTATTCCGTCATGCAGCGCTGTACTGAAATTAATTTTATACCCTTTTTTGGGGACAGATAGAGCTTTCTTTTGGTGGTATTTATTCACCACTGGGGTTTTTATTTTTTACTATATTATGGAAAAATGACCGAATTTTTTTTTAAAGAAACAGTTTTCCCTATATTAAATGATAAAACATTTATTATTACCCAATTTTTTGGTAAAATATAAAAGATGGGGTCACGTCGGGTAAAAAGACACTAAACATGTCAAGCCTTAAAATTGCGTGCGCGCGCGAAACCTCAAAAAACGATAATACCCAAAATTGGCCATAGGCGACGCTTTAAAAGCTGTTACCGCTCATCAGTTTAGTGTTATCAGTGATTGATGGCCCTAAAATGATTGCTCTCACTGCGACGTTCGCGGCGATATGTAACATGTGTAGCGCAATTGTAATTTTTGCGCGCTGGGGCACCGGACGCGTATTTACGTTTATAGGCGCGTAAACGTGGGGGTGGGGGAGTTAAACATTTTGGGGGGGTTTTTTCCCCTTTTTTTATATGTGGCTTTTATTTTATTTTATTTTTTTATGTGTTACTTTTCTTTTTTTTTATTTATATATTTTTTTTGCACTTATTGTTATTGCTATTATATAGGGGGATAACAATCCCCCTATATAATAGCAAAGGCACACTGACAGGTCCTCTTTATGGAGACATTAGGGGTCTCTAGGACCCCTAATGTCACCTGTGGACCCCAAAAGAAGCTGATGAAGCAGAGATCTGCTTTATCAGCTTCTTCTCTCTGGCTATAGCAGCCAGATGACTGACAGGTGAATGCGGAAGTGATGTAATACACATCACTTCTGCATTCACAGCCCGGAGGGAGATCAGCAAGGAGCTGATCTCTCTCCCTCTTCCTCCTGACGCCCTCCGAGCCGGTCCCGGGCTGCATATGGGGCAGCGGATCCTGGGATTGCAGGTGAGGTGTCAGGGCGGTGGGGTGGAAAAACGAGCACATATAGACGATCGGCGGCTAACCGGTTAAGGGTGTTTGCATTGGTCGGGTCTTTTCTGCCCGTGCGTGCCTGCTAGGGGGCGCGCGCGAGCAGAAAAAATTGCCGTCCGGAGACGGCAACCCGCCAATGCAGCAGTGCCGTCCGTCCGTTTTTTACAACGGGCGGACGCCAAGTGGTTAAAGAACTTAGCAAAGTCAAGAAAACAATTACTGTCTAACAAATACTTATTATTATTATTATTATTATTATGCGATCACTCCATCATATGCAATTATAAACTTTGTTATTACTTAGGTCCGGCCTCTCCCACCTGTACAAGATTGTGTATTCCGGTTGTTGGAGTTCTTCTTTGCTGCAGGTTCCTTTTCAGATGCCGTGCTGTCTGCTGCCGACGCTGTTCCAGAGGGCAGAACGTTTTTCTCAAAATAGCCCGGATTGGTAATGTTCCCTGCCGGGCTGTACTGGGCCACAATGAAGTAGACCTTCTTGCCATCTGTGGCCACCCCATAGCCAACCTCCTTCGAGTCTTTCCACACAACCTGAGTGAAGTGGCCTAAAGAAAGATATTTTTATGTTTATTATCAGAGAAAATTCAAGCTATTATTTTGCATTCAAAAGTTCTGACTGGCTGAATAAATAAGTTTAAAGTGACATTAAACCCTCAGATTTCTAAAATAAAACAATGCTGTAATGTGTGCCTTACTGTAATCCATGGTTGTTTCCCTTTTCTTTGCTGCTCTTTCTTTTAAATCCTCATCTCTTCTCATACTGGGGAGAACTTCCGTTTTGCAGCTGACTGCTTCTTCTCTGGAATGGATACATGGTGTCTGTGTGCGTGCTCCCGACCTGAGCCAGGACTACAGGATGACGTCCTCCAGACATCCACATCCCCGCCCACCTTAGATTGGCAACAGCTGCTGCCTGCATCCTGGCTCAGGTCTGGAGCGCGCACACAGACACCATGTAACATTCCAGAGAAGAGGCAGTCAGCTGCAAAATGGAAGTTCTCCCCAGCATGAGAAGAGATACGATTTAAAAGGAAGAGCAGCAAAGAGAAGGGAAACTACCATGGATCACAGTAAGGCGCACATTACAGCATTTTTTTATGTTACAATATCTGAGGGTTTGATGTCACTTTAACTTTCGACATGTAACACGTTTGTATAATCACCAGAGAGTCAGGAGTGAACAGCAAGTGTGCAGTACAAAGTGTTTTTGTAATATTTTCCCCCCTACTCAACATGCCATGCATTTAGTTCAGCTACCTTGGAGGAATAGATAAAACAAAAAAGATCTGCGCCAGTGATGATGCAAAAAAAGTGAAAAAGAGCTCCTAAGCACTAAAATGATATCTGAAATAATACAAAATATACATGCAATAATGTGCCGAGCTGAAGAAACAATCAAATATAAACAGTGAAAAATACAACAATGATTATAGGCTGAAGTCCCTTGGTGTGTATAAATTTGATACGTCTGATGCTCCAGACCCCTGACGAAGTCGCGCTGGACGTAACGTATGTAGGGCGGAGCATCTGACGTCATCACTTCAGTGAAGCCGGACGGACGGGAGATGAATTACATTTGATGTACTCTAGTACATTGAAGGAATCCCCTGTGGGAATCTTATATGCTGGTTTTCTCTTGCCATTGTGTGAGTACTTGTTTTTATCTAATACATTTTATATTTTTGGATGGTACGCACTATGTGTCTTCTGCTTTGTTTCTTCTCAATCTGATGAGCGTATCTACGACCTGAAAGGATCTATTTTACTCTGATACTATGGCCCCCCCCTCCCCCCCTAAGAAGGGAAAACGCGCTTGAGACCTACTCTGTGGGTCCACAGACCCAGGTGAGCACTATGGATGGGCTCGGGCCAGGAAGCTGACAGCGCGCAGTACTGTCAGTTCCAATCACAGGTACTGAGACATTTCCCGATCTCTACAGCCGCGGACCGGGAAAATGTCTTAGTACCTGTGAATGGCGCTGTGCGCTGTCAGCTTCCTGGCGGTGCTTGGCACGTGGAGCTGCGAACACGCCCGAGCCCATCCTTAGTGAGCACTCCTTTGTCATTTGTGCATTCACTTGGTGGAGGTGAAGGATTATCAAAGAGTCTGTTGTCCTGCACACTATAAAGTCTCCCTCAGAGGACTGCTCATGTTGTTTGTACACATTGCATCACATTGTTTGGATTCGTTATCTACACCACATCGGGTTTGTTTTTTTGGACTTTATCTCACTGTGTATGTTATGTGGTTTGAGTTCAGCCTATAATCATTGTTGTATTTTTCACTGTTTATATTTGATTGTTTCTTCAGCTCGGCACATTATTGTATGTATACCTTGAAAAATGCTAAACTCAGAATGAACAGGTTTCATGTTAGCCCATTGCACAGGAGCTGACTTTTGTGGGATTCACTTTCCTCCATAGTCTATAGTCAGAAGGAAAGGTCATCAATGACAGCTTGTGTATCCTCTCAGTAATGTAATGCTTTCATTTATAAACAGTCTGATTTTGGATCACTAGATGTCACTGTTGTATGCTAACATTTAAAACAACTATTCACATCCAGAGCAGTGAGGGAATTTGTTGAGAACTGATTTACACTTTGGTGATCCATTACCATGCGTTAACGCACATTACTTCCCATTTGAGGTGCCTTGCATTAACCCCTTAATGACTGAGGCCTTTTATCGTTTGTTTGCACCCATGTTATAATCCACGTTTTAGGCCAGAAAATTACTTTAAACCCCCAAACATTATATATTTTCTGAAAGCCAAGACCCTATAGAATATAATGGTGGCAGTTGCAAATTTTTATGTTGCACGATATTAGCGCAACGTATTATCAAACTCAAATGTTGAGTGGAAAATGTACTTAAGTTAAATTTAGTGCCCCAAAACACAATAAAATACACATATTTTTAATAGAATAAAAAAGATGAGGTTACAATGAGTATATAGATACCCAACATGCCCAGGCTAAAAATTGTGTGCATCTGTGTAACGGCGACAAAACTCAGTACCCCAAAAAAGCCCTTAGACAACGCTTTAACCACCTCCCGGCTGGTCGTGGTGAAAAAAACAGCCGGCCGGGAGCTTCCTGCATGTAGCAGGAAAAGACTGTTAGCTCCTCCCACTCGCGCGCGCGAACGGGAAGCTGCCCAGATTTAAAAACAGGCTGCGATGCCTGTTTACATACAAGCGATCCATCCGGCTATAGAGCAGGTGGATCGTTTGTATAACGTCTTGGTGTGTGCGCCCCCTCCGCAGCCCCCCCTCTCGCTGGTCCCGAGGTCCGCTGTGCCCGATGCGAGCCCGGGACCAGCATGGGGGCTCTGTGACGGGATCAGAGGGAGGTCGGTACACGAACTCCTTCCGGTCCCCTCTCTGGTGTCAGAATGCGGAAGTGATGTATATTACATCACTTCTGCATTCTTGTGTCACTCTCCAGCTTCTGTAGCTGTTATAGAAGCTGGTAAAGAAGATCGCTGCTTCATCAGCTTCTTTGGGGGTTCCTAGGTGACATTAGGGGTCTTGGAGAGCCCTGATGTCTCCATAAAGAGGACCTGTCACATCCTCTTTGCTATAACATAGGTGTGTTTCTTAGCCCCCTATGTAATAACAAAAAAGTTAAGTGGAAAAAAAAAATAGGAAAACAATTAAAGTTGCAAAAAAAAAAAAATTTAAGTCACACATAAAAAAGAAGTAAAAAAAAAAACACAATTTTTTTTTCAAAGTCCCCACCCATACATACACATGTACAAACATGCATCGGGGGCGCATACGTGCGAAAACAGCGATTGCGCCCATTATGCCGCACATGTTACATATTGCCGCAAACGTCAGAGTGAGAGCAATAATTCTAGGGCCATCAATCACTGATAGCACTAAACTGATGAGCGGTAAAAGCTTTTAAAGCATCCCCTCTGGTCAATTTTGAGTATGATATTTGTTTGCGATTTCGTGGGTGCACGCAATTTTAAAGCTTGACATGTTTGGTATCTTTTTACCCGACGTGACCCCGTCTTTTATATTTTACCAAACAAATTGGGTTAATTATTGTATTATAACACAATGTCAAAAACCCTATTTTTTCAAAAATTTTCAGTAATTTCTTTTATTAATATAGTAAAAAATTAAAATCTCAGTAGTAATTACATACCACCAAAAGAAAGCTCTATCTGTCCCCCAAAAATGGTATCAAAGTCCCGCAGCGCTGAATAGTGAAAAATGGCCTGGCCAGGAAGGGGGTTGGCCAGCGAGTGGTTAAAAGCTCCTACAGGTCCTCAGTTTTGAGATGCGCATACATATTGGTGCTAGAGTTATTGCTCTTACTGTGGTGTAGCGTGATCATCGTTTTCCTACGTAGTCGCGTGTTTACGCTATGACACGTGTGCTCGCGGGAGCATGGGACTTTAAAAAAAATGTCATTACTTTTAGATTTATTTTATTATTATTTTTAAAAACAGTTTTTTGTTTTTTTAACTTTAATTTAATTGCTACCACATAGGGTGGCTTACAAGCCCCCCATGTGATAGCAGATTGGTGGTGATAGGTACTCTTTAAGGTGATACTGGGGTTCCAAAGACCCCTAGTATGACCTTTACACTCTAAATAAGCTATTGAAGTGCAGATCACACTTCAATAGCTTATTGCGGAGCTTCAGGAGCACAGCAATGACAGCGATGGGACCGGAAGTGATGCAATATGTCGCTCTCACTCCCATAGAACGGGGAGGAAATCAGTGAACGGAGGTTTGCAGATCTCCTCCCCAGCTCCCCACCAACATCCAAGACGCCGGGCCCGTAGGAGGGGCAGCGGAGCCCGGGAAACACAACGGGGGTGTTGGACGGGGGTGGCCCGGAAAAGCGATCTGGCGACAGCTGAGTTGCCAGAATCGCTTCTATTGTAAAGCCGACAGTTGGCTTTACAAATGTAAACAGAGTCCTGGCGTCTTTAGCCACTGGTGAGTTTGTTTAAACAGGCCCGGTAACACTACGGGGTTAAGGCAGCCCGTTCATTATAATGGGCAGCCAACCTTTTTTAGCAACATTTGACACCACATGCCACATAATGAATCCAACTATTTCTTCCTTCCTACCCATCTTCTTTCCTTCCATTTATCCCTCCCTCCTTCCTTGCTTCCTTCCTCTTTAATGCACATATATGTGAGCATGCTGTGAACTTTCCTCACCTGTGTTGCTGGAGAAGCCAGGTCTGCTGAAGTTGTAGTCCTCGATCTCTTTGTACCAGCTGTCAACTGCTTCATTACCTAAACACAATAAAAAGACTCAATGGTATTTGATAATATAAAAAAAGTGCCTCATGCTACAATGGAGAATGATGGGCAATATGACATCGGTCCCTCGCCAACCCAACTGTGAGCTGCAATGATGTAAAACCAGATCGCCAGGCCAAACTCTATTTTCTAATTTTGAATGGAGTGTGGGATGGTTAGAACATGTCAAGTTTTTGTTCCTGTCTGTGTTTCAGTTAAGGATGATTCCCTCACTTCCTGTCCTGGTGACTACATTGAAAGCGAGGGGAATGTCCTCATCAGACTCGTGGACAGCAGTAACAATCTGATCAGGATTCTACATCTTCCCCACTCTGCTAGAAAGGCATTTGTATTGCTTGTTTCCTGTCTTTTGGACAGGGCGTGAATGGAAATATTCCTCAATGTACTCTTCCCAATACTTAGAGCCAGCTAGGGACACTGCAGCTGTCACATGTCGGCTCTATAGATGAAGAACTGAGCAATCACGAATCGCTGATCGCTCAGCTCAAGGCTTCTCTCTGCAGAGAGTAGTGACTGTCAGTCACTGCTCCCTGCAGGGATTCCTACCTCCCCTCTCTGTTCCTCCACTGCTCATTTGAGGGACAGACAGGGGAGGGGGTGGGCACAGCTGGCTCTGGTTCTAGAGAGGCAGAGCCAGCTGTCATTCAGGCAGCGTGGTGGATCTCGACAATACTGTAGGGATCTTTCCTGGCTGCAGCGCGGTTCTGCGCTGTCAGAATATAGTGGGCAGTAGTCTACTAGATATTGACTTAGGTCACAGGAGGGCATTAGTAAATGTTCTCCTTTGGACCAAAAGGGAACTAAAACCAAAAAAAAAAATGGTTTGGCTTAGTTCTCTTTTTAAAAGTATTTTAAAAGGGAAAAAGAAAAAAAGCTGTTACTTTACAGCTTTTTTTAATAATGTTTTTTTCTTTCTGTACCTTCCGTGGTGCCGAATGCTTTTCCTCACGTGAGGACGTTGTCAGTGCTGAGCGGAGGAGCGTCACGTCACTGCTGTGGGCGGCGCTCCAGGTGGGGTCCTAATGTAGGTGGCTGGCAACTGCCCAGAGGACCCCACCTGGAGCGCCGCCCATAGCAGTGACTCGACGCTCCTCCGCTCAGCGCCAACGACGTCCTCACATGTGAGGAAAAGAATTTAGGACCTCGTGAGGTACCTCCATTAGACCTGTGCTGAAATGGGAGGCGCATTGTATTTGTAGTTGTACTATGGATCATGATTTAACCTATTCATGTTAGCAGGGATAATTGAAAAACTCTATTGCTATTCTCTGTACCTTCAGTGGTGTCTCACGAGGTGCCGAATGCTTTTCCTCATGTGAGGACGTCGAGCGGAGGAGCATCGCGTCACTGCTGTGGGCGGCGCTCCAGGTGGGGTCCTAATGTAGGTGGCTGAAAATTGTGAGCACTTCCCACAAGCTGAGCACCAAGACGCGATACAGCGATGCTGCCCAGCGCCAACTACAAGAGACACCGCGTGAGGCAACAGGGATCGGAGTGAAACTGAGTGAGGGAAGCTGGGACAGGGCTGGCTGTAAATCTATTGCTATAGTGTAGTGGAGGTGTGTACTGTATATGTAGTACATATATACAGCACACACCTCCACTACACTACAGCAATAGATTTACAGTTCTCCCCTGCTAACATGAATAGGTGAAATCATGATCCATAGTACATAACATGTAGTTGTACTATGGATCATTTAAAGTCACCTGGCCCTTTAAGAAAAAGTATCGGTAATTGGTATCGGCAAGTACATGAGGGGAAGTACTTGTACTTGGTCTTGAAAAAGTGGTATCGGGACATCCCTAATACTTTATATCTCAATAGCTATTCTTGACCAGAGTTTTGACCAGATGCAGATCTGGACATGGGGCTGACTGACAGTAAGTGTCTGTATAGAGGAGGCCGCCAGCAGGTTCCCTCTGCTGCTCTGCTGCATGCATGTCTCTCAGGAAGTGATCACCAGGGAGAAAGGAGAAGCAATACAGTAAGCTGCTATAGCTCACTGTATTTTTCCTTGAACAGTGACAGGGTGCCGAGCGTGCGCTGTCACTGTGCACTATGCGTCTAATAGGGGCACTGTGCACACAAATATACATGGTACAGTGCAGGTCTCTGTGCCATGTTTAGTTTATTTGGTCCAATATCTTTACCTGTATGAAGAAGATTCTCTGATGAAAGATATGTTGCTGTAGACTTTGCTTTCTGTCTTTCTTATTGCAATAACTAGATACTTTGTATACAGTACAGGTGTGTTAGTGTGATGTCTATGGCCCTATAGTACTAGAAGTGACTGTGTTTATGGGAAATAGTTGATAATTGGCACAAGTGGTTGGATCCAAGGGGGGAAAGCACTACGTGCTTTATCTGTGTGATGCTGGTAACAGCGTATTGCACCATACATATTAGTGGATACGTATAATACCACTTCCTTCCCATGTCTCAAGACATGGAAGAAAAGTGGACGGGGATGACGTCACTGCTAAATGGGACTTCCTTGTCTGCAGTGGCATTTCTGTATGGCATATAATGTAGAATGTTGAAGAAGGTTTCTCCATAGAAAATTGGACACCATATACTGTATTTTCCAAATCTGTGAATGATGAAGATGACTTTGGACACCCTTCCTCTGATTAAAGGGAACCTGCCATGAAGAAGTATAGTGGTTTCCACTGCTGTTTCCTCTGCCTGGCTGTCATTCTCATCCAGTGGCTTCAGAACTTTGAGTCACTGACTCGGAACAAGTTAGCAGTCTGTTGCCATTCCAACTGTCTAATCTGCACGCTTGTTCCATGTTCGTGTCTCTGGAAATACAGAATAGATAGGCAGCCAGGCAGACAGCGTTTTTAGAAGGTCAGCAATGACTGCCCATGGCTTGTTGTCAGTATAGGTCTCCTCTTATCCTGACACCACCCAGTAATAATGCCATGCAACACTTTAACCTTCGTCACCATGTGGTTGTGGACTCGCAGTGATATTGCTTCTGAAGTCCTATGGAAGGCAATGTAGCGCCAGTGGCATATCATGTAGAAGTGGGTTGTGTGTGAAAAAACATTACCCGCAGTGCCATTGTCTCTGCAGTCTGATGGAAGGCAGGGTAGTGTTGATGGTGTACCATGTGGAAGTGGGTTGTGTGTGATACCACGTTACCCTCGGTGACATTGTCTCTGCGGTCTGATGGAAGGCAGGGTAGTGCTGATGGTGTACCATGTGGAAGTGGGTTGCGTGTGACACCATGTTACCCTCAGTGGCATTGTCTCTTCAGTCTGATGGAAGGCAGGGTAGTGTTGATGGTGTACCATGTGGAAGTGGGTTGTGTGTGATACCACGTTACCCTCAGTGACATTGTCTCTTCGGTCTGATGGAAGGCAGGGTAGTGTTGATGGTGTACCATGTGGAAGTGGGTTGTGTGTGACACCATGTTACCCTCAGTGGCATTGTCTATGTACTCTGATGAAAGGCAGACTAGTGTTGATGGTGTACCATGTGGATGTGGGTTGTGTGTGACACCGCGTTACCCTCAGTGACATTGTCTCTGTAGTCTGATGGAAATCAGGGTAGTACCAATGGCATACCATGTGGATATGTGTTGTGCTGACACCATATTATCCACAGTGACAATGTCTCTGCAGTCCGATGGAAGGCAGGGTAGTGCTGATGACGTACCTGGCAGATCCCGGGGGTTGGAAGAACTCTTGTAGTATATGTTTTCCCCCAGGCCCGATTTGCTGTGCTGTAGGCCTCTGATGGACAGTAGGTGGTCAGCCCACTTCTGCGCTGAATTGCAGAGGCCCCGGTTCAGCTGAAGAGGCGGTGATCCATGCCACTTCCGATATTTATTGTGGGCCCCCAGGAAACCTTCTTCAAACTTTTTTGAGTCAATTCCTAATGGACATAAAGAATCAGTTTATTGAAATCATATTTAACCTGAACCTTTCATAAAAGAAATATGAGGGCTGTCATAGCTACCATCCTTCTGACAATGCTAGTCACCTGGCTGTTTTGTTGAACCTTGAATGCTTTCCCACTTTCTGGAACAAGTAAGCAGATCAGGAAAATCAAAGTAGAGCCAGAATGTATAATTTCCTCTTTCTCTGCTTGCTGTGGTTCACATTCATACTTCCATGGCAGAAAATCTGATTAATGGTTTCAAGGAGCTTTCAGGTAGTCACATTTTTTAAATCTAGTGAGAGACGGTGAGGAACCCGCAGTGAATGTGTCTGGAAATTCTTCTCCTGAATTATGATCAGAGGTTTCCAGATCACTAGATTACTTACTAAAGGGAGTGGGATAAATGTGTGCACCACAGCAGTGTCTGGATGCAAAACTGCATTACTGAGCATGTTGGCTGCATTTCAAAGCTTCATTTTCAGGTTTAACTGGAGTGTGCCTTTAACCCTTACTTGACCAGATTTTGTTTGAAGCTTAGACACCAAGACCACATTCAGCAATGTTGATATGCATCTTTTAACCTGAAAATAACTCTAAGACGAATTGTTCTGATTGACAGAGAGTCTGAGCACTAGGAACACACACAGTTGCACATTCCTAGTTTGCTGGTGCAAAAATAATTAAATGGCCAGGGACATTTTACATTTGGACTTAGGACTAGGACTAGGAAGAACTCTTGTAGTATATGTTTTCCCCCAGGCCCATTTTGCTGTGCTGTAGGCCTCTGATGGACAGTAGGTGGTCAGCCCACTTCTGCGCTGAATTGCAGAGGCCCCGGTTCAGCTGAAGTTTTACAAAATATTTATCTTTCTAGGATAGATCTTTCTAGACTTTTTTGGAACAGGTTTATATACAGGACTGCACTCTACTCTGTACAATTCTGAAGTGTAATTAGAGGGGCAAACTCAGGGAAAGTACATTAACATACAACCCACAAATGCTTTAAGGTCTTTAAACCTTTGTTAGGTCAGACAGTGTGCGAATCTATCTATCTATCTATCTATCTATCTATCTATCTATCTATCTATCTATCTATCTATCTATCTATCTATCTATCTATCTATCTATCTACCCTGGCTTGGAGTGGCCATCGGGCATACCAGGCCTGTCACTAACACTTTGGCATGAATTTAACACATGCAGGCCAGCCTGTAAGCTCTGTGGGTGCCGCCCTGCCCGCAGCCCTGCTCTCTGAACTGCTCTCCTCCACCAGGAACAAAGGGTGCAATCTAAGCTGCGGCCAAGGAAAGGAAGGGAGCTTGTTGCCGTGGCAACCAAATGCTAAGCATTGGGTTGCCTGGTCTCAGGCTCCCACTCAGGGGTTAAATGCCTGAGCTGGGGCTCGCTCTAGTTTTCCCTTTGCCCTGCTAACCTATCTGCCTGGTGTGCCTCAACTGCAGCCAGGTCACACAGGCCCCCCGAGATAGCTCCTTCCTTCAGAATCCTGTTTGGCTGCTGAAGAGGCTCCAGAGATCAACTCACGGACCACATCCTGGCTTACTATCCTGTGAGGACCCCTCTCTTGCTGCAAAGTGACCAGACGCCCTCAGCGTGAGTACCCCATCCTAGCTGTACCTTATTGCCGTTTACCCTTTGCTGTGCCCGGATTGCTGCCCTGTAACCCTGGACTATCTATCTATCTATCTATCTATCTATCTATCTATCTATCTATCTATCTATCACCCCGTCTAACTCATACACTTGCATTGTGGGAAGAAGCACAATCACGATGTAGCATTGCACAGAAGGAAGCAGAGTCTGCATATATAATTTCAAATATGGCTGCCCCATGTTCATATAATAAATACAAATTTAAACTACTATAGGGTCCTTTTACATGTCAAATGAGAAAAAAATATTGGCGGATTCTTCATACCTTGCTTTTGCAGACGCAGTCCGGCAAACTTCTGGTTTAATGCCATGACCTATTTGCTGATGGGTAACTTTACACTGTGAGGAAAGAAAGTTGTTTTAATACCATAAAACTTTGCAACCACTAAATCTTGAATATATATAAACCATAACTGCATTACATTTAGATTAGTTTCCACCTTTCTTTATTACATCTCAGTGCTGCCATCTCCTACAGCTTCATTGAAGCCACTTCCTGTCTAAATGCACTCCAGTGATGACTGCGTGGCAGCCATTTGTCAGGGTGGATTTTCTGATGGTAACAACAGCGGACCGTTATAATTTTTGTTGAAACAGCCCTTTGGAGTTTTCATCGGAAACCCATGTGAAATCGTGACAATGCAGGAGCACAAATGAGAGAGATGGACAAAGTGTTGTCACTCTACAATGGGAATTACCTGAACAAGGAACTTTATGGCAGGATCACCAGGTATTATGCTAATGAAAGCTGCAGATTTAAAAAATAATTGAAATTACTTTAAAAATGTCATTAACAGGGTAAAGCTTATATGAGATTTTAGTTATTGGGTTCACATATACTAGGTTAAGAGAGGTTATTTTTTTAAAGTTTTTTGTTATTGTTTACAGTGTTACTGCCTCCATAGCAACGTTTTGTGGGTTCCACTTCTGCCTCTTCTAACCACACGTGAGTCACAGCTAAACTGGTTAAAGGTAAAAATTTACAGCCAAAGAATAACAAGTGTAAGCAATAGGTTCAGTGTTTTATAGGATGTAGCTGGATGTAGCTGGCTGATGCAACAACATGACTCCTGTGCCCGCAGGGCTGAAGATCGGGTTTTAGAGACCACAGGGCCTCTTTATTAAACCCCCAAATATTTTTGTTGACAATTATTTTTGTAGGAAAGTTTCCAGTAATTCTGTTTGTTTATAAAACTAGGCAATGTCACCCTCTATTCTTAGGGAAACCTATTCTAACAGAAATATGTGGTGGGTGCCATAGCTCTTCAAAATGCTGGTTGCTGACACAAATGCTTTTCAGAAGATCAGCAATTACTTTCCCCATATTTCTCTCACTACAGGTTTAACCTTATGTGTCAGACATTCTACTGGAAGGGTGTAATAGCAAATTAGGGGCATAGGCAAAATATTGAAGCTTTTAAGTGTGTGGCTTGTTAGTAACAGGCCTGCTGGGGATTTAATTACAGTAATACAGTCCTCAAACAAGCAGCACTGAGATGGCAACAGATGACACTACAACACTGAACACTAGTAATACCTGGGCACACGTGGCAATAAACAGCCATGCTGGCAATTATAACTATATGTGGTGTGGAAGTGTAAGCCAATGCCATGGTGTAGTTTGGCAACTATGGCACCCAGGACTAATGGGAAATGGTGAAAATACATATTGGGCAACAAAGGGGCTATTACATTATGTGGGCAACAAATGAGCAATGATTGGCAATACATGGGCAGAAAATATTCAAGCATGATGATTTGTAGACAACAAACTGGCAGTTGTGCCAATTCTCGGGCAGCAAATAAGCAACGGCGCTAATACATAAGCAATAAATTGCATGGACAATAACTGGGGACCAGTCTGCACATAAACTTCCAGTGGTCAGGGTGAGGTGCTGGAGGAATACAAGACATAATCTGCGCCTCCTTCTGCCTCCTCCTCTGTAGTGCTGGCTCTTTCCCTCAGTCCATAGTGTGGCTGGAACTGTGAAACTGATTTCAGTGCACTGGCCAGGAATGCCGGCTGGAGGGAACTTCTGGAGTCTTGGAGAGTCAGCCACAATCTCCAGGCCGCTTCCGGAGAGTTCCCAGGCATGTGAATGACCAGACTGGCTGAACAGAATCTTGAATATTCCATTTTAACACCGAAAAAGCGGCTCAGCCATGCCATGCGTAGATGGCAAACAGGGGCTGGGTCCTCATTCCTCTGGACCGGCTCAGCCGGTGGGGTGCGGGCAGTGTGGCAGACCTTTGCTTGCTTAAGGCTGCTGATTACTATGTAAGTAAACAGTCAGCACCCTGCTTTACTCCTAATCAGATGTCAATAAGAGCAACAAATTTGCAGCTCATGTGGAATTACATCTGGTAGACAGACCACAAACAATGCTGCCACCTGTACAGAATTCAGGAATGTTCACATTATCTTCCTCATTACCATAACAGAACAGTTCAAGGGAACTGTTAGGTAGTAATGTAGGTTGTCGTAATCTGTTGAACTGTTTTTGTGATCAAAATCATGAAAAATATTGAAATATCTAAACTCTGCCTTTTTTTTCTTGCAGTCCAAACACCTACTACAGAGCATATAATATGATGCTACCTGAGCTGTAGAAACTACAAATTGTATGCCAGTTAACCCTGTTCTGCTCTTTCTGCAGCACCTAAACTGAAATTTTAACTGGTGGGCATGGAATGATGAGAATTTGATACAAATAAAGATGGTGGGTAATTACACAGGTTAAAGGAGAACTATGGGGTAAGTGTTTTTCCCCATAGTTCTCCTAAGGGTCACAGGAGGACATAAACTAGCGTTCTCCCGTCACCCAAAGCTCAGTATAAGTAAAAGATCCCCAACATCACAAGTGATCACTTGTCTGCCTGATGAAGGGAATCCTGTGAGACCCTGAAACATTGTATCTTGTGTTTTGCATTTGCAACAAGTACGTAAATAAATAGACGTACTGGATTTGCTTTGGAGTGCCGGTGTCCATCTTTTACTTATACTTTGACGGAAGCCACATGTTGACACCTGCTGCACCCAATTCTTATCTCATGGAGCAGCGGTTCTCAGTGCGGTGGGTACACGGACTGTATCCAAAGCTCAGTATATCGCAAGCTACAGACCGCCGCAGCCGGGGACGGATCATGACATTACTGTCGAGATCCACCCAGCTGCGTGAGTGACAGCTGGCTCTGCCTATCTAGAGGCAGGGCCAGCTGTACCCGCCCCCTCCCCATCAGTTCCGCCAGTCAGCGCTGGAGGATTGGACAGGAGAGGGGGGGAATCCCTGCAGTGAGCCGTGAGTAACTGTCACGGCTCTCTGCAGGGACATGATCGAGAAGTGAGCGACCAACGGTATGCGTTTGCTCACTTCCCGATCTATTGAGCCGGCATGTGACAGTTTAATTGTCACACGTCGGCTTGAACTATGAGGTTGAGTGAAAATCACTCACCTCATAGTTCTCCTTTTAAAAACAAATCAGTAGTTATTTAGAGCCTATTCACACCAGGGCGGTTGCCGAGCAGCGCGGTTACTGTGCTGATCTTAAAAGGGAGGTTTTGGGAGTTTTTAATTGCGTTTCAGCGTTGAAACGCAATTCAAAACGCCCGAAACCGCGCTGATCAGCACGGTTCCATTAAAACCTGTATGCAAACCCCACTTATCAGCATGGCAAAAATAGTGCAGGGAGCAGTTCGGGTGGGGTGCAGTTCGGATCATGCGGACCTGCGCGGTCGCATGAACGGTCCCCATAGCAATGTATAGGATTGTTCATGTCGGCGTACCGCCCCAGTGTGAACGGGGTCTTAAGTGCTAAAGGGGGGAGATGGAAGTTTTACAGATCAGCAAAGGTCATTGTAACAACACTTAAGGTGCCCATACACTGCACGATTATCGTACGAAAATCGCGGGAAATCCCGAGAACGTACGATAATCGCAAAGTGTATGGAAGGCGTGCGACCGTTTCTACTGTACTGTTCGAAAACCAGCCGAGGATTGTACAATTTTCGGCTGGTTTGTAGCATGATCGTGAGATAACTGCAGCACGGGCCAGTGTGCGCAAGCGCACACTGCCCGTTCAGCATTGCGGTCATCGGAAGCCTGCCCCGCTGAGGGCTGATTATCGCAAGTACGATCTGCCTGTCCAAGAATCTGAGATCGTACGTTTTTTAATTACTTTGTAAAGTGTATGGCCACCTTTAGAATTATATTTTGCCTTTTGATCGGTGTGCTTACAAAACCTTTTAGTCCCTGTTTAGACCTCGGCGTACCGTGAACACGCGCCATTTCAATGCGCACTTGCAGCTGTTTTTTCCCTGCAATTCCCGCGCGGCCCATCGATTGGGTACTGTATATGTGACAAACACGGGAAAGTATCTCATGCAACACTTTTATCTGTGAGTATCCCTCGTTTTATTCCTGCGCGTTCGATGCACAACAACACGCAGGAAGAACATGTCTTTTCCTAACCCTGTTTGGTGTGCCATTAACATGTCAATGCGCTGCACGTGTTTGATGCGTTGCACGAACACGCGTCAGCGTGAGTGTTTAGGGAATGCAGAGGTGTGAACGGGGACTTACTGAGACGACTATATAGGATGTCATTGCTCACATCTCACATCTCACTTCTGGCTGTCATGCTCACCCTCTAGCTGCAATATTTTGACTCTTAACAAGTATGCAGAGAAGGACATCTGACTTGACTCTGACTTATTTGCTTAGTGATTTAGAAATGTGGAAGCCATAAGCTCAACATAACAGCCAGGTAGATAGCATTTTCAAAAGGAGGACAGCAATGGCAGCTCTAGGATTTCTGTTAGGGTCCCCACACACCTTACGATTATCGTACGATAATCGCGGGAAATCCCGCGATCGTACGATGATCGTAAGGTGTGTGGAAGCCGTGCGACCTCTACTACTGTAAGGTCGCACGACTTTAAACTTACGGACATGTTCGAAAACCCGCCGAGCATCGTACGATGTTCGGCGGGTTTGTGGCATGTCCGTACGATAACAGTCGTACGGGCCGGTGTGCGCAAGCGCACACTGCCCGTTTGGCATTGCGGTCATCGGAAGCCCGCCCCTCAGGGGGCGTGGCTTGCGATATTCGCAAGTACGATCTGCCTATGCAACATAGGCAGATCGTACGTTTTTTTAAGTACCTTACAACCATCGCAAGACAGAAGTCTTGCGATGGTTGTAAGGTGTGTGCCCAGTCTTAGGGTCACCACACATATTACAATCTCCATGTAATATGAGGGTTCTCCTAATTGTTCCAATCAACTGGTATCTAATCTGGCAGGCCCTTGTACTAAATGTTGTTGGCCGATCTATAGGAGATTGTACCAGCAGATTGTAACATGTGTAGTGAGTTTTAGGGAGGTGAATCTGAAAGCTTTGGTTAGAAGGACCAAATAAAAGCTTTGTCAGTTTTTTTCTTTTCTGTATCCTATTTACTTTTAATCCCTGTCCCGCAGACAAAACAGGAAGTGAGAGGAAATCTAAACCCAAAAAAAAGAAACCCCCTCCTAGCCATCCATGCAGCCTGTGTCTCCCTTAATCTGGTGATACCGCCACAGTTTTTAATCTCCCATTGTTTTCTGATAGAAAATAAAGCGGGTGAATCTCCCAAGCATGGGTACAGCCAACAATAGAAACTTGACAGAGGTTCTGATCTTTTCCTGTCCAGCCAAAACTTAAAAAAAGAAAAGTTTGGTCTGTAGATAAGCGTTGGTTGCATACTAAGCACGCGTCGCTCACTTTACCTGTTTAAACTTTTCGGCATCTCACAGTCTTCTCTCTCTCTGTCTCTTCTACATCTCACGAGGTCATGAAAACCAGAATTGTCACTTCCACACGTGTTGTGTGTGCAAAGGCTGAAACCTACTAGAGTTGTATTGTTGTGTTCACCTCCTCTGGGGGCGGCTACAATCTATATAAATGCCCATTGTGTAGCTCGACTTCCTTCCTATTGTGTGTAGTATTCTTAGCCTGCACTCTGCACTTTTTTTACATTTATAAAATGTTAAATCAATTTTTTTAATGTGATTACAGTTTATTTCAAACCTTTCTTTTACAAATAAACATTTAGTACAGTGTGCACTGTAGACCCAAGAGTCCCAGAGTACTATTGGTTAATTAAAAGCAAACGCTGCTTCCTGTCATACTCTCTCTAATTGAAACATGCTATCACTGCAACTTTCTGCTACATTGGTCCTCTCCTCTTAGGCCTTGTTCACACCAAGCGCGGAGCAGGTGCAGAGCAGATCAGTTGCAGACCGGCTCAAAACTGCGTCCAATGTATTCCAATGGTATTTTTTGCTCCAGTTCACATCGCAGCGTGCAGTTGCAAAGCAGATCCAGAGCAGGTGAAAATACTGCAGTAGGATCTGCTCTGCTCTGGATCTGCTCTGGAATGCATAAAAAACACATGCAAATGCCCATTTTAAACTTTTTTTTTTAATTGTTTTTTTTTTTAACCAAAAAGAGCCTGGAACGCATCAAAAACGCGTCGAAACGCGTCTAAAAGACTAGCGTGCGTGTGCAGAAACCTGACCGGATCTGCTCTGCATTTGGTGTGAACAAGGCTCTAGAGCCCATTGACACCACATCCGTTGGGCTGCTCAACCCAGATCCAGCACGATGACAAGCTGAGATCCATTGAGGCTAATTGATCAAAATTGGAGTAGACAAAATCTGGAGCAGCTGCCCAGGGCAACCAATCAGCTTCTCTCTTCAGTTTGTTCAGTTAAGGTGGCCATACACCTTACGATTATCGGACAAAACTTTTCGTCTGATGATCGGCCCCATCATGCCCCGGTTATCGCAAGGTTCAATTAGCCGTAATTAAAGAAAAGCACCTGGGCGAATTGCAGTAATCGACCGCACGTATTTTCGTTTGCGCATGAGCAGTGTAGATCGTACGACTTTTGACGTACGGAAACGCCACTAACCTTGCGAAAATCGTACGATTGGACAAAGTTTTCAAACATGCTTGAAAGTCAAAAGTGGTATGATGTTACAGTATTTGCAGTTGTAGACTGCCCATACACCTTGCGATTATCGGATGAAAACGCGATCGCCTACGATTATCTTACGGTAATCGTTAGGTGTATCGGCAACTTTAGGATTTGAAAATGAAAGAGAGATTCTGATTGGTTTTCATGCACAGCTGCTCCAGGTTTTGTCTGCTCCAGTTTTGATAAATTCCCCTCATTTGTTTTTAACAGGTGCAATTCATTGGAACACACTGCGTAGATGTGCGCTGGGTGAAAATGTAACATGCATTTAAACACAAGGTAAAGTATGTCATCAGCACACCAAGGATCTTCATCCAATAACGCCTTCATTGATATCCAAACATAGTGCCAAACAGATAGCAACGTTTGGGGTCCATGCAGGGACATACTATGCCTTGTGAAGGCACCCTGCATGGTCCCGAGAAGTCTCTATCTGTTTGACACTATGTTTGGATGTCAATGAAGGTGTTATTGGATGAAGATTCTCGTTTTTGTGACTTACTTTACTTTTTGGATATATGCGTCACCATCTGCAGAGTCACATCAGCACCTGCCAAATAAGGGGTATTGACGGTGATACATTTAAACACAGGAGAAGCTGCTGCATTGCACTACAACGCATCACAGCATGCATTTAGAAGATTACATGAAGTATTTTGGCTTCTGCTGTGGAAAAAAGCACATGCCAACACTATGCAATAGGTTGAAAGAAATGTCAGCTCAAGTGAAGTTAATCCATGTAGAAACCCTCCCCCTTAAAGAAAAAATAAAAAATTTCCACATTTGGGCCATGTATGAGCTCTGCCTCCTCCATCCGTGCAGTTCTTCTTGTCTAAGCAACCTATCACTATGCCCGGGGTGCTGTCATGTAAAAGACGAAGGGTTAACCCTAGGCAAATACCAATTTTCAGAAAGTCAATATTTGCATATAATTCTTGCTGGCAGATGGAGGCAGCACTGAGAAAGCAATAGCAGGCCTTACGGTGCCTGCCGTATACCCATTACATTGCTGGGACAGCCCTGAATACAGGTTCACTTAATACCATGCCAAATACACTCAAACATTTGCCAATGAAAGAGCCAAGTGCAGTGTCTACCAATAAAAGCATTACGACAGGTATTCTTAAAGCACTCAGCTCATCAGCCATAGCCAAAAATTGAGTTGTTTTTAGACTGTCCCTTTAAATGTTTCCTCTACCCTTTCGTCAGGTCTATGTGCTGTTTCATGACATGTTCGCAGGATGCGTTTGCTGCTGGGTATGCAATATGCAGGATTATGCTTGCGATACAGGCCCATAACTCCAAAGATGAATCGATTAGAGGATCGCAAGCCAAAATTCAAATGCACAGCTATTTCTAGATGAATAATGAAGCTTTGCAGTCTAACCTTGCTGTCTGGGTAGCGATGCAGCGGGGACGATGGTTGCCTAGAGAAGGGATGCTGGCAGGTCTCCCGTCAGGCTGGCTGAATCTCCTACTGCAGAGCCAGTTACTGATGACAGCTCAGTGCTCTGCACAGGCACAGTGCAAGCAATGACCACAACAGGCGGAAGACAATCTTGCATGCTGTCTCTGAATGACTAACATCAGGAAGGAGCTTGCACAACCGTCTTCTGTACCAGATCGCATTAAATAAAGCTTGCCGGTGCCTTGCAATGTTGCTAAGCACCCTTGGGTGGCATCATGCCTCTTATGTCTGTATATTTGTGTTTACAAAAGCATCAGAGGGCCTCCAGGGAGAAACTAAGCCTCAAAGCAAGCACCTCTGCTTAATGATTTAAATATTTATGTTGGTTAATTGGTTAAATGAATGTATTTATAGTTCAGGTGCCTGTGTCAGATTGCTAGTTGCTAGGAAATCAAGTGATAAAGTGTAGTTCTATGGTGACACATAAAGGATTGGGAATGGGTCCCTCCCAGCATTGCTACCGATATGTCCTGTCCAGCAATTGTCAGGTTATTACCTGCTACTACCTAGGAGAATGTTGGGTTATCTCCAGTCATCTTCACTTTATGAGGAAAGAGAAATAATAGCAGGAGCTGTGTAGTCACATGACTATCCTAGTGGAAGATAAATTAGTTGGGATGTGGCTATCCTTTCCTAAACCCCACATGTGATAATTAAACTGCAGGGGGCATCAGGCTGCAGGGGGCACCAACTGCAGGGGCACCATGAAAATGTCACCACACCTCCCAAATTGCTAGCAATTTCGGCCTCTTGCACATCACGCATATGACCTATCATATTGAAAATTATTGCGCTTACAGGTATTTATTACCCCACTCAGAGATCACAATACTTCCCCTGGGATTTGATTTCACCTGCTCTTCTCTCTAGAAGGACGGCACTATGTTTGTTTAGGCATCATTCAGCATCACCATTTACTTCCAGGACTGAGATGCTGGTTCAGCGCTGCTTATACAACTGTGTATATCCTAGTGCCTGTGCATTTCTTGTGTTTCCTGATATAGATCATCCTTCTGCTGCAAACTTTTACCAATTGCTACAAAGTTACAACGTACAGTTTAAGGCCCCATTCACACTGAGCGGATTGCCGCTTTGAAAATCGCCCATATTGCCGTGCGATATCGTGAGATCTCGCTCGTCCTATGCTTTTCAATGGTGCTTTTAAATCTACCACGCAATATCGCCTGTAGTTCGTCGCTTGTGCAGGACCCTTTTTTGCGTGGATGTTGCGCAAATTTGCTCTTTTTGCATGCAGCCCAACAGTGAAGGTCGCGCGTCCGTCGCCCAAAAAGTCACGCTATATGGATCGCGTGGAAATCCGCTCGAGGTAAGTGTCGCTCAGTGTGAATGGGGCCTAAGTCTGCAGGAGACCGGTGACCTGGTTTCACCCAAGGCAAATTACAGTAAGGGGAGTATATGGACCTAAAGTTATTTGTTCTACATGTATATGGCTACCAGCATCCTAATTCTACGTAAAGAGGGTATTAGAGGATGTTCAAGGTACCAGGAGGGACTTATAAGAAACATACAGGGCTGTTCACAAAAGAGTGAAGAATTTGAAGAAATTAGGAGAAGTGAACAATCTAGGACAACATAGCTGAACTGGAAAATTACCTGAATTGGAGAATTTTTCCAAATCAGCTATGTTGAAAGTTTGAAACGGTGCTTGCCCTAGCTACTCTTACCCTCAAGTTTGGATAGTTGGCTCTGTAGGAGTCCTCCTCCAGACATAATGTACTACCCCTCCTCCTCCGGCCCCAGATACCTGTGTTCTCTTTCCTCTCTCTCTATACCTACCCGCTCTGCCCCCTCCCCCCCCCATCTATACTCTCCTTTGTCACCAACCATCACATGTGCCTTCCAGTTGGTTACACTCAGCAGCCACGTTTGCCCACAATCAGACTCAATTATGTAATGTTGTCATTGCTGCATGTACTGGAACTCTGTATGTAAAACCATTTCCCCATTGAGCATCTTACTGTACTGCTCATTCATCTGTAAATTTGTCAAAACCTAAAGCTTATTGGACTGGAAAGTTCTACTGTTGCTGGATATTTTCATGCATCAGCTGTAAAAGAAGTATCTTAGTGCTCACATTATTTTCTAAGAACAGGCTTTCTGTATGTCCGAGACACCAAGGAGCCTGCAGTGGGAGTGTTAGGGAATCCTTCTTCTGCATTTCAAGCTGGGGTTCTCAGATTACCTGCTTACAAGAGATGGATAGGGGAACTACGGCAATGCCTGGATGAAAAGGTGAAGTACGTAGATGCTGCACAAAAAAAAGAGGTATTTTATTGGACCAATCTTTAAAAACTGGGACTGTCCCTCGGATTTAGGAACTGACTGCAGCTGAGCCCTTTCTGGTACAGGCTTCGTAAAGCACAGAGGCGTCTGCTAAAATTAACACTGGTTATTAAACTCGAAAGCATAAGAATGAAGACAGCAGTTTGCGGCTTCTCTGCAGCTGCAGGGGAGCATCGAGCAACCTGTCAACAGGAAACCTAGTGGGATTTCTCCCCCCACATCCTGTGCTCAGGGACCCATCCACCATACCGCATTGTTTTTTACTGCTACCAATCATTTATTAAGACATTGATTTTTTTTAACTAAACATTGACTGTCAGGAGGATCGCCGATATTTCTAAGAAGACTGCTAAGCATTGTATATTAATATTTAATTTTATTCTGTAACATGACTATCTTTCCTAAAGCCCTCTTTAACCATGAAACTTGTGATATTTATCTAGTGATGCTGAATGACAAAGTGTCATAAAAAGGAAAGGGGGAGGGGGGTAGAGGTGGGGGAGCAAGGTTAGCAAGGTTATCCTCTGTCAGGTTTTTATTACTGAATGAGAATCAAAAAATATTTAATAATGGAATGAGTTCATAAACGACAACAGGCGACGCATTTCAGGGGTTCAAGGACTTCCCCCCTTCTTCAGGGTTTAAACCTGGACTCAAAAAGTAGCACAAATCACCAGGGATTAATTACTTCATGTGTAGGGTTTTATCGACATCAGTAAATCAGCAAAACATTTTGCTGGGTCAGGATGTTACTGAGCAAAATGCCAACTTCCTCATGTATCAGGACTGGGAACTACCTAATAATTAATGCCAGGTTGCAAATAGCCCAAAAGCCCCAGCTTGCAACTGCTATACACCCATGGACAGTCTAGAGGACGAGCTCTACCCCCCAAACAGCCACCACAGTCCATAGGCTGGTTTCCCCCTGGCTACCTCTACACAATCCTTGTGGAACCCCTGTTCATATTAAACCATTATCTTCCAATGACAATGAGTGACAAGCAGGTTGCCTGGAAAGAAGTGGCATTAAGGCACTGGACCCGAAAGGTTTGCCCTCTTGGTGGGGTTGGCCAATTGGGATGCGAAAGAGTCAGTATAGGTGATCTGACAACCGGACAGGTACCTTCTACATTCCAGAGGATCTTGACTGTCTCCTTGGTTTGTGGTGTCAAATTTTAGGATTGAGAACTGAAGCTCCACACTCCATTTAATAGTCCAGATACATCTTTCAATATAGGATTGAGGGGACAGTATAAAATAGCCAACATGTTTCATGGGTTCATACAAATAACCCCTTCATCAGGGCTTACCAACGGTAAACATGTATCAGGATTGTGATGGTATGCAATTGAATACCATATTGTCCAGTGTGTGGCAATGCATAGAGCTCTTTAGCTGCGGATTTGGTAGCTGCTAACAAGCAAGTTGCCTAGAACCTAAGGGTGGCACCTGGCCCAAAAGGACAAGAAAGTGAAGAGGAATCTTCCCAATGGGGATATAGACAGCAATAAAAGATTGACAGAAGTTCTAACTCTAACAACTTTACTAAAAACTAAAAAAAAAAATATGTTGGCTGGAGTTCGGCTTTAAATAACTTAAAATACTCTGCCCCAAAATCTCTACAGTTTCCCTTTAAATGTCACTAGCGCCTACAATGAACAGTTATTCAATGTTATTATTTGCATGTGTGTAGATTGCGGTCGTTTTTCTGGCCAGAGCAAGTAATTCGACATCCATGTCTTCTGTGCAGGTGCACCACTGTCAGCTAAATGTAACATCATCACACAACTCATGTGACTTCTACCAATGACACATCCGCGTAGCTGCCCTTTTGAGACTTTACAGCTCACTGATAAAACACAAACATCAACCACAAACAAGACTTCTACAGTGGTATTCAACAATCCATACTCATGCAAGTCAGGCATGCTGAGTCAGTGAAGTTCTCTTTATAACACATTATACACACCCTGCAACGCTCTGCATTCAAACAATGGAGCAATCGCTGCATCAAGATGTGCAGGGCTGCTAATTATTATGTCCAGGTTTTTATGTTATTTTCTTCCTGCCTGTCTGGGCAATAACAACACCCAAGTTTTCAATGAAGTCTTGTAAAACAGTTAGATGAATTCTGGTTGGTTGGTGAGAGCCTGTATATTGGTATGGATGTTGGTTAGCTAGGAGCATGGTTAGCTATATATGCATGGTGGATGAAACCTGCTATGCTACTTTATACTGGCATTTCGCACTAAACTTATGAGCGGTAAAAGCTTTTAAAGCGTCGGCTATGGTCAATTTTGAGTATGGTAGTTTTTTGCGATTTAACGGGTGAGCGCAATTTTAAAGCTTGACATGTTTGGTGTCTATTTACCCGACGTGACCCCGTCTTTTATACTTTACCAAAAAATTGGGTAGTAATAAAT
The DNA here is from genome assembly GCF_000935625.1 of Nanorana parkeri. Lineage (NCBI taxonomy): Eukaryota > Metazoa > Chordata > Amphibia > Anura > Dicroglossidae > Nanorana > Nanorana parkeri. The sequence goes on from NW_017306583.1 coordinate 1,090,829, forward strand.
GTTTTATAACATAATGTAGGGAGAACAGGTTTTTTTTCAAAATTTCCGGTACGTTTTTCATTGTACAGTAAAAAAAAAAAACCCCAGTGGTGATTAAATACCACCAAAAGAAAGCTCTATCTGTCCCCAAAAAATGGTATAAAATGTATTTCAGTACAGCGTTGCATGACGGAATAAATGTCAGTCAAAGTACCGCAGCGCTGAATACTGAAAAATGGCCTGGACAGGAAGGGGTATAAACACAACGGTCAACAAGTGGTTAATACTGCTTTAAATGCAGAAGAAATTAATTGGAAAAATATAGTTTTTGTTTGCCTGTATATGCAAAACGTACATGCATTTACATATGCATCAGTTTCACGCTTTTAAATGCAATTAGACGATTTCAGAGTCTCTAACCTGCCCATAGACTAAAACACAATTAAAGTAAATGCACCTCAATGTAAGTAAACACAGTATGCATTATACCATTTACAATCATTACATACATTTATATACATTTCATGATTGTATACATTTATTGTATACATTTATATGATTGTATGTAATGTGTTCCTTATATTGTAATGTCTTCCTTATATTGTTGCTGCGCAAACTGTTGGCGCTATATAAATACTATGTAATAATAATAATAATAATATGATTGCAAGTATGTGAATGTGTGAATGAGGTCTTAGTTGTCCCAATTAGAGGTCCCCTGACCTCTTTGGTGACAATTGTTGGATTTTCATCACTTTTAGTTCCAGGAGCAACGGTCATCAGGACAGAGAGGGGAAATCTCTGCACATCCTATCAGATACAGTCACTTTTCAGTTATTTTGGCAGCTGTGGCTCCTGCGGCTGTCTGAATACAATAGCCAGCAGTGGAGATCCCTCTTTGGACATGGATGGAGGAATCAAGTTATTTTCTCTAGTTCAGCATGCGGGCCAAAACGATAGCAACCTTGCTGTATGTGGCCAGCCGAACTATTAGGCTGAGTTTGAGCTTTACTCCAATAACAATAAAAAATAGTTTTGTTGAAGGGTCCCATACCGTGTAAAGTGTATGCCGGACATCCAAGGGCATCACAGACCTGTGATTACCTTTGTGTGGCTGAATGCCAACTGTCCCTCTAAGAAGTTGGATGTAGACCAACATTGTTTGGTCCACCATCTAATAACAGCCATGCAAAAGCAGACGATTGCGGTTGTCACTCTGCTGTCTCTTTTGAGTCTAAATTGGAAACAAATATCCAAGGGCAGGATGCCCAGCTCAATTACTTACATTTCTAGTTGGGTAGAACTACACATCCATGAATGATGATCCTGTAAAATCTGTGTTACATGAAGAATCTTTTCTATTTAGGATTATCAGTCATTGTTTCAATCTTTGCCCTTGTAAATGCCCTAAGTCACAGGTGACATGTCTTACCTGCGATTGCTCCAAAAAGCCTTTTGGTACTAGATGCCGGCTGGAGGTGTAGACTCTCTCTGTCCTGGTTGTCTATCAGTTAATAATTACACACACACAGACCTGACACTCAGGAGATGCAGGAAGTTTAGTCACTCACCCTGCAGCTACTATATATGTGTATGCGAGCTTATCATCACACCTACACCGTCCCTCCCATTATACACACTAGTACAGGTTTGTGACCAGGAGCAAGTAAAACCCAACTTCTAGCTGGAAAAGCCAGAAACTCCTGATCAGAATAATTGTTTTATAGAAAACGTTAAATGATTTCAGGAACCGGAAGCAGGTAGCCAGTGCATCTATTTAGTTTTAATAAATATGGTCTGGTACTGAAGAGGTAAGCCTGACCTTCCACATGTTATAATCTGACTGTTTGGTCCCCTTTAGAATTACCTTTAGATCCCCTATAGATTTAGAGGGTCTACCTGACTGGGTATATAAATTGAATGGATTGGTTAGGGAGGATCCCACACTATGGAGCTGTTGGCACATCTGCAGGTGATCAGAGGGCGTCCACCAATGAAAGACAGGAATCCTTGGTAGCAGCTAATCAACTGGTAAAGACAGAGAAAGAATATAGCCACTGCCTTAAAGAAAAGAAGTCGGGAATAGGCATTCATGGGAATTCGGATCTCCAATGTACAGTTCTTACTATGATGCAGGTCTACCTCTCAGCGATAGATGTAGGTGCTGTTATACACTTGTATACTCTCCCTGTCAGGGCAATAATGTCAGTCCTGTGTCAAGCTTTAAAAAGTCACTGTTAGCTTGCCCATGCAGGACAAGGTGACAGTGTCTTGTGTCTTTGAAAAGCCCTCCAATTCACTGATACTCACCAGGCCAATGCCTCACCTGCCACTCCTTCTTCCATCACAGCCCTCTCTAAAATTCGAGGCGTCTTCTGGTGTCACTCACTCATTGGCTGGTAGATCTCAGTATTGACATAGGTGACTGGTGAGGAACACACATGCTCTTCCGTACTAAGCAGTACTAGGTAATGTCACCAACTGCACTGAAGGACGGCTTGTTGATGGTACTCACAAGATGAGTACCAGAGGGATGGGGGGAGGGGGAGGGGAGTTGCTCGACAAAGACAAATGCCACTTTGTTCTGAATGATCCAGGTAACATTGTCTTCTTAAAGTGTATCTAAACCCTAACAGCGTTTGCCCTGCTTTGTCTGCAGTTCCAGCGCATCTCAGTAGAACACACATCCAAAGAAATGCAGCACTATGCAATGCAGCCTCTGAACTGTCACATGTACTGCATGATTAAAGCCAATGGGATTTGGCTGTCCTGTGTTTGACATGAGTTTCAACAGCAAGTCAAACACAGGAAAACAATGACCATAGACACCTTTACATTGTTCTCAGATATCTCTGAGGACTAAAGAACCGCATGCCTCTATGTTATGTAGGATAGGCAAAGGGTGGTGTTCTGTAGTCCTACCTTGTTTTTATAGTCCTGATCCAGAAGGGTGAGTGAGCGCTGTCACCACCAGGTGAAAGTAGGAAAAAAATTAAAAAAATATTTCAAAAAAGAAAACGAATGTAGTTAATGCATCCAAGAACTGGTAAGCTGCAATATATTACATTTTGGTTTTTGGGTTTAGATATACTTAAAGGCTCTCAAGGAGGCTAACTTGTCTTCTTCCTGACATCATACCTGCCAGGGAGGAGATATCTAAACCTCTGTGAAGGCCTTACAGCCTGACACTCAACTCCGCTCTGACAGGGAGAGAACAACATAAGTAATATTTGAGATGCAATATTATAACCAATGAGGGGAGATACATGTGATGTCTACATTGGCAGTGGTGACTGGTTCTCTTGAAAATATATAATTCAGATATTGTCTTCCAAATCTCTCTTGGCTATTGTGATCTTTAAAATCCACTGCTCAAATACCTCCCAATTTCACACTGTGTAGTAATCGCTGACGCAACTAGCAAGGTTTGAGCAATGCCCACAAACAATAACGCAATTAGATTTCCTGAGTTTGTTTAAACACGTTGGCCTGGATTAACAGGAAACAGTGTTTTTTTTACACAATTTGAAGTAATTTTGCAATGACTCACTTTTTCATGTGCTTGCGGTTCCATATTTTGAGTATTATGGTTCCATATTTTGAGTATTATATTTCATATACAGATATAAATGCTCCCTCTTGTGGTGATGTAGGGGGATTTGATATGAATCTCTGTTTGTTGAGACAAGCTTAGATAATCTTATTGTTCTTTTGTTGTTAATGCTGATATTTGTAAAAATATTGTTAAATATTCAAAACTATTATAATGACGTGTGCTGGGAAGGTGCACCTTTCTTTAAACATCTAGTTATTGATTGCTGGGACACCCCAGAGATCTTCAGTTTCCTTTTGGTTGTGCTGTGCTTTATGTGTGTCTCTGCACCTTTTACGGAGGTATGTGTTACCCCTAGGCATACCTGTCTTTAAGTTAAGGGCCACACTATACAGAGGGTCCTTAGGGTGTCTATTTATTAAAAAAAAGTGCATAGCTATTCGTCCATCAAAACTGCATTAATTCTGTATGAATTAAACAGCTGTTGTGATAAAGAGGTACAATTGTCTATTTTCTCTTCCACTTAAATGTTCTTCAAATATTATGGGCAGTAGTAAAAATAGGTTCATTCATAAAGAACATAAAGTGAATAGGGAATATAGTGTATTATGACCACTAGATGATGCTGAGGATCAGAGAAAATAAACACACTGAAGTAACATAAGATACGATGCAACAATTCTAGAGAACTGTGGAGGGAATTGGCAAATAAGTGACATTTTTCTTTTTAACAGTTCACAGAAACAATGATTAATAAAAACCCCACAGACCCTTTAGGTCTGGTAGGAATTTTAGGGGGGACCCCAAGGCCAGAAAAAACAAACCAAAAAAATCCCTTATCAGACCCTTGATCCGAGCAGCAGCAGCGCAGTCTACACTGTTTTTTATTTCAGAGTTTAGCCACCAAAGTTCATTCCGAATAACTGTCGGAAAAAATTTCAAATGCATCCAAATTTCGTTATTGAAAAATTCGGATACGTTCGGATTGGTATGTCTTTCATTCGGAAATTCGCATGCATCCGATATTCGCACGAATTTCATTTTGGAACCAATCATATTGCACATGTCTAGTATTTATTTCTTCTGATGCTCAGCTTCATCTTGTTGACATAATACAGTATTTTTCTTATTCTTTATGAATTAACCTATTATTACTACTGGACATAATATTTGAAGAACAATCAACCAGAACAGAAATGAGCCTAAGAACATTCAGTTTTGTCCAATTCTCACAGCAGCTGGTTATTGCTAAGGAATGCCAACTGTCAAGGTTTCCAGTGTTCTTATTTCAGCTCTCAGCTGAACTTTCAAGCACTCAAATGGCTGGTGCCATATCTGATCACAAGTGCAGAACCATGGCAACTGCAATTGAAATAGAAGCTAAGATGGCACTCTTCCCGGCTATAAGGGATAGGTGATTGTAGTTCTGCTTTACGTAGTGCTGACTATTTCTTTAATTTATGTTTACATTGCCCTGAACAGATGAAGCACAGGTTGTATTTATTCCCCCAACCCTCCCTAACATGTACTTACCTTTCACATTCCCGCTGCTCTGTACAGCACCATGTGCCAAAGCAAATACCTGGTACTTCTGGATATGTAAGACCATATCACTTACTCCATGTGACAGGGCTGGGCCAATCAATGACTCCGACAAGTCATAGATCACACAGGTCAGCTGAACAGAGTTGGGACAGAGTTGGGACAGAGTGAAGGAAGGTGAGTAGATACTGCTGGAGAAGGTGCAATTAAAGTCAGCCTGTTGCTATGTGTTGCATGGGCAAAACAAAGATTCACTTTAAGCTGATCACAGATCTATAAAAATAATGGTAATATATTCTACAAAGCAGGAGTGATCTGAAATACATTTTACTAAGAAGACATTCCATCCAAGAGTGCTCACAGCAGGATGGCACCCCATGCGTTCATATGGGTCGTATGTAACCAGCCATGTCCGCACAAGCTACAAGCATTCAGTCTGTGGTCATAGAAGATGAATGGCTGTTGTAAAATGCTATACTGGGATTACTAGAACTATGCAGCAATAGGGAGTTACTGCTTATCTACAGATACAATAAACACAGGCTTTCCCTGTCATTCATCATAACATACACTATATAACATGGCTGTGTAATCCCTGATGTTAGATAGACCAGTCAAAGCTGGCCAAGCACACACGTATCACTGTCAGCAAATTACTTACTAATACATATTGTTACTTAAAGTTAAAGTCCCAATCCAATCCCAATACTTAAAGAGACAGGGTGTCTTTAACAATTTATGTAAATGTGCAATACGATGGGGACCAAATGGGGGTCAGATGTGCTCATTATTGTATAAGGAGAATTACAAACTTGTTAGTTAATATTTTTGGAGACTTACAGACCCAGCTGTTTAGATACAGTGACTATAAACTATAACAATAACAGGGGGTCCTTACAAATGTTAGATTTTTGCCATGGCTTCTTTTTAAAAATATAAAACTGTTCCTCAAATTGCTCCCAGGTAGTGTTACAGTTTATACAGAGCCCTGTGACTGTCGCTTTCACTGTTCACCTTGGCCTGAATTTAAATGTGGTGAACAATACAGTATAAGGGCACATAAAATAAATCACATATTGAATACTATATTTATGTGTATTAACCCCATAGGGCCGCAGCTTTAAGATTAGTGAGTATACATCTGTGATTGGGGGGGGGGGGGGGGGGGTTTTGTGTGTTGTGATATACTCCAAGAATCTTATTTTATACAACGCACCCCTGACCCACATGCGTTACATCGCTCCTAAGCACAGTAAAACATTACCGTACACTGTGGTGCGCTGCATCAGAAAAAGTAGAGTATATCTGGGTTTTGGGCATCCTGGTACATTAGAAGTCCATTAATTTGAATGGACAGCTTTAATGCAATGCACATTATTGTATAACATAATGCACATTAGCGCAAAGCACCAGAAAGTTTAGATATGAATGGGCCCTTAATGCCAGGGATAAATCACAGGGTACATTTTAGGGGACAAAAATATAGTTTTTTCCAGTATTGTTTAGATTTACAGCTTCTGAAAGGTGAAGAATATTTATAACTATACAGTAAAGTATGTAGAGCAATAAAAACAGAGGAAGAAAAACAATAAATAAATATCTGCATGTTAGTGGAAGTGTTTTCTAAACATTCGTATTGTGTGATTTGTTACACAGGACAAACAACATCCTTTATACAGGTGTGACACAATTATTTCTCCAGAACTGCACTGTCATTTACTGTATATCACACAATACAATGACTTTTCATCATACAGAGTGTCCCCATGTTCTTTGCTACACTCATTTAGAAAAGATGTTATCTTTTCTCGTTCACATTTTGCAAACATTTTGCTTCATGGTTTTGTTTAAAAAAGGAACTGAACTCTGAAAACATGCCCAAAAAAGTCAGGCAGAGGGCAAAGGACTAGTCACCAGTATTGTCTGTGATCTGCCCATTACTAACACCATGACTTGTACTGCACTGTGTCTCCACTAACTGGAGGCCGCCATCTTAAACAATGGAGAGCGGGACACTGATGGACTCTAAACTTGCACCCCCTGCAGACAACCCTATTTCTCAGGCAGGTTTGGAAACTCTTGGTGTGAAAAGATCTTTACCAGCAGTTCAGCGTTTGTACAAATGCTGTAAGTTTGTCCCATTGTCCATTGTTTAAACTTTGAAGAAGGATTTCTGGCCCCTGAAATGCATTGGCTGTGCATATCTTCTATTGCCATTTCTGAATCGAATAACGGTTTTTGGACCCTTTAGATGATTACCTGGTGCAATTAATAGTTTTCATTCCCGTGGATTTCTCATTCTGGTTGTCACCTCCCTTTGGAGGGCCCCTCATTTTGTGAAGAGCTGCTGCAAAAGTGCATCAGACCCAAATTGTGCTCTGATTTGACTAGAGGATGTCCGTGGTTCAGCATCTCATCCCCACTCAAACTTGGCCATTTTGGAAGAGGTAGGGCATTGCTTCCTCCTATCAATGACTCCAGTAAGGAGAACAGTGAGCAGCACAGTAGTGCCATTACCATATCTTCTGAGAATAGCAGTCAGTGGCAGCAGTGCCTTAGATCTTGCACCTGAGATACAGATTATAGCTATGAGGCTGTATATACAGAAGTGCCTGGGCCCGCTTACACACCAGGAAGTTTACTGCTAGTTTTCAGAAAGACTTTAGGACAAAAGGGACATTTTCCAGGATATCGCTTAGGCACAATGAACACTTTTAAATGTTTGTCAGACGTTTTCAGCATCCAAGTTTAGCAAACACCACAATTCAAGTCCATGGCACCGCAATGCAAATGTATTTTAGATGTTCATTTGGCAAATGTTTGCTTAGCGCTCAGTCTACTGTATATGGATTTGCTTGACATAAAACTTTCACAAAGCATTCTGAAAGCTTTTTAAAAACACATTTCTATCAATGTCTGTGTGAACCTAAAGTCACCCTGTCACTTACAAAAAAAAACCGGCCCTGCAAAAAAGAGGCACTATAATGACCTTTTCAGTGGCCCATGTTTTGCAATGTCGCTGCAACCTCCCAAAAAGCAACCTCCCATTAATTAATTTAAGATCAACTGTCAAACTTTAATCCTTGTTAATGATGTGCAGGGTGTGAACCCAGTTCGTCTCAGTTCGCCATTGCCCACACAAAACTGTGACTGACACACATCCCTCCCAGCCTAGTCAGATGTGGCAGGGATTTCCTCATCAATTTATGATGTGTAGTTGCGGGCCTTGGAATGCCCCTGCCAGAAATGATTGGCCTGGGAGTGTGTCAATCACAATTTTGCTCAGGGTGGGGCAAACTGGGTTCACACCAAGCCCCCACTCATTACTAATCCTTATTCTGGACTGAAAAAGATTTATTACACTAAAAGAATAATTGTCATCGTATAGAAACCATTTCAAAATTAGAACCCCATAAAGTAATATCATGGAAAGTGTTCACAATCAATTGGAGCTTTCTTAACGCAATTGCCATTTGGTCGATTCAAAATAATGGATTATTTTATGGTGGGACCTAGAGGGATGCTCCCTCATTAGGCATCTTGTATCAGTACAACTGGGGTACCTGGAGGGATACTCCCTCATTAGGCTTGTTGTATCAGTACAATGGTGGGACCTAAAGGGATGCTCCCTCATTAGGTGTGTGGTATCACTACAATGGTGGGACCTAGAGGGATGCTTCCTCATTAGGCATTTTGTATCAGTACAATGGTGGGACATAGAGTTAAGCTCCCTCATTCAGCGTGTTGTGTCAGTACAATGGTGGGACCTAGAGGGATGCTCCTACATTAGGCATTTAACAAGATACTTTTAAAAGATAATACTTAGATTTGCAAAGGTTCTGGTGCACACAAAGTGGATTTATATCCTTTGTGACTACTGAAGAATATATTTAAATGATTTTTTGTGGTGGGAGTTTAGCTTGAAGGGGCATTAGAGTTCCTGTTGTTTTGTATTTTTTTGTGAAAAACCCCATTTGAAGGATGCTCACTGCCAATTAAATCTTTCTAAATTGCAGCAGTTTCTAGATGGATGGAATGGTAGGGTCACGGGTGAATCAGAATGCATTGTGTGCAGTGGCCAGCTGGGTGGAACAGATTATTTTATTTTGGTTTTTAAGTAGTTCCAGTAGCTGCAGTTACACCCCTGTAATAGGCATTTTAGGCACCTGTAATCTTCCTCCAAGCATTACCCTGTGCACACATAATAATACTGCAGTACATTGTTGTTTAAACATACATATAAAGCCCTTGCTGACTGCGACTATTGTGGAAGCGGCATGGAGATTAAACGTAACATTCCAGTATTGCTCCTCACCCCTTTTACATTCCATCCTTACTGCAGCAAATATTGAAATGCTGACCTTCCTCTATTGTTGTAAGAACCAAAGGGGGAACGCTGACCAAAATGTGCTTTGGGTGGAGTGGAAAAGAACCTCTGTCAGGTGTCTATTGTTACCTGTGCCTCCCTTGGGGAGATTTCTCCTAATTTCCTGCACTTGACACAAGAGGAAATGAGAGGAAATCTCCCCAAAATCAAGGGAAGTGCCACCTTTTAAGGCTCATCTGCGTTGTCTCCATTGGAAGATTTCCCCTCTCCTGTTCCGGAAATGTTGTAAAATTTTACATTTCTTTTCATTTTCTGTCCAGTGAAAGTGTGAGTGACTCTCCCCATTGTGACACATACAACGATAAAAGCCTATCAAAGGTGTTTGCCCCTCCAGACACTATCCAAAACTAGAAAAAAATAAACATTTTGACTAAAGCTTCCCTTTAAAATAAGAAGCCTCTGCATTTTTTAAATCATAGAACTGTTGAGAGGTCTAAATCTAACCTATGAACTAATCAGTCAAAGGGGTCTATTATTAAACAGTTCACAGGGCCCCTTGCCCTGCGAATATCTGTGAACGTTCATTTTGTGTGCGAATAATGACAAAAAAAACGTTCTTCATATATTTTCTTTTCCGGTTAAATGTATTGTGATGTAATACTGCATTATGTCCACTAGAAGGGGCTAATGAGTATAGGAAATAAGTATTTACTTCCTCTGCTCCTCAGCTCCATTCAGTGGCCATAATGCAGTATTACATCACAATATATTCAACCGTTAAAGAAAGATGACATAGTCATAAAAAAATCCGGGTGCCTGTGCAGTTCTAGGTTCAGTTCACAAAAGTCTGACATAGACAACCACTTTTTGTAGCCTCTCACCTTGTAACTAGCTACAAAGTACAGCTAGCTATACAGGGATAGAATTTTGGCCAATTTAGCAGGAATAGGCCGATCTGTGAGTGACCCTGTTAGCACCACCTGGCTCCTCAAACTTTGACCTGAAAATCAAGGGAGCCAGGCAGAAAATTCCTGGTTAAAAAGTGACTACAGCCAATCAGCGGCAGTCACTGTGTTTGTATTCTGACAGCTGCGGTTGTCTGAATACAATAGCCAGCAGGGGAGAGTCCTCCATCCATGTTCTTTAGTGTGATAGGGAAATTAAGTAATTTCTCTCTTCAGCCCAGGGGTGTTTCTAGGGTCCTAATGGACCAGGGGTACCTCTGAACAAGCCTAAATTAATTTGTTGAAGAGCCGATAGAATACCATAGTGACTGGTTTGGATCAAATCTGAGACTAAGACTAATATAGCCATGACTGAAATAAGATTCAAATATATTATCAATGCTTAGAAAAAAAAAGAAATATTAATTGATGAATCCAAAGTATATAAATGTTCTAAAACTGCATTGTGCATGAAATGACTAAAGGCATTGCCTCAGTCTAGTCACTGAACTGAAGCTCAAGGACTGCTTTTTAAAGATGTTTAATTACACTCTTGATGTTTATTGTGACATGTCAGGAATTTATTCATACATTCTTGTAAAGATTGTAAAGGTCTAACGCTGTAAAGGTAAAGGTTCACGTGTCTGATACTTGCCAGTAGTTCATTGACAACCAGCTAATCACTAGCAATGTGGACTATTTCTTTGATCACTGCAGATCCCCGGGCCCTCAGCTACCCACCTGACCCTGCTACATTTTATATGGAGAGGTCCCTGTTACTGGAAGGATCCCACCAGTGTTGTGGATCCAAAGACAAACTACGTCCTGTACTCTAACCTCCAGGGTCTGCTACAGAAGCCTGCCACAGAATCTGCGCCGCCCCCTAAGGCTCCATTCACATATAGCGGTATAACGCACAAATGTTAAGATATGCACGGATTCCGCACATTTGCGGCTATTACTATAGACGTAGCGCGCAGAATCTCCACCCAGAAAATTATGCTTGGACTTTTTTTTGCGGGGCACGCGTTTTCGTACAGCACAGACGCCACCCTAGTGTGACAAAACACATAGGACATTTTTTTTTTTTAATGTTTACCGCTAATGATGTGCGCCTAAATATGAAACCTGCCCAAATCTACCTATTAAGAATTGAAATAGATTGGGATAATGTCATCTGATGTTTGACATTCGGAGAGTTGATTTCACATCCTGGAGTTGCAATATCAAAATATTTTTACAGTCTTATCTGGTTTCTGATCATGACTACCTGGGGCAGAAATAGCTCTTCGCTCCATAAACTTGTTAATTGGTTGCCATAAAAGCTACAACTATAGATGAACTAGATGAATAACTCTAGAACAAACAGGACCGGTTACAGGTGTTCCCCCATGCTTTATGGGAACACTATGCAGGCAGCCAGGAAAATGGCTTCATTAAGCAGTGACATCAAGGCAAGAAAGCATTCAAACTAGAATAACAGCTGATTAGCAAATGAGCACACTTGCAGTGGGGCTACTTCCGGACAGCAAGGGTTATCTGCTCCTTGTCTAGGGGGGGCTGTGTAATCTTTGCAACTTTTGTGACTCTTCCCTACCTGATTCCCACAGGCTCCAGGAACAGCACCAACAGCCTTTTCCTCCCCTGTGTGCTTGTGGTCAGAGGCCATCTGACATCATCACATCTAATGCATGCTCCATTATATATGAGGATGCAGGGGCAAAGCCCACCAGCTGAAGTGTAGGGGAGAGAGGTGAGCACCAACTGCCAAGGCAGTGGGGATCAGGTAAGACAAAGTACTTTACACAGCTTCCTAGACATAAATGAGCAGTTAACACTTGAGGTGCAGGGGTAGCCAACTGCAAGGTGTGTGGAGAGGGCAGCAGAGGAGCGGCCACAGCTTCCCAGGTTATTAGGAGCTCTTAGCTACCTGTGACACTTTGTCCAGCTTCCTGCCCAGCTCACTGATGTCATCTGTTGCCAGGGAGCTGAGCGCGACGCTATGGCTGGCGTCCCGCCGAGCTCCTGGCAACCAGTGACGTCAGTGAGCTGGGCAGGCCCAGACCGGACAGAGAGCCGCTGACAGTATGGCTCTAACACAGCCACCCGTCCCACTGCATCTGCAACCCAAACTCCCCCCATTTAGGGTAGGGACAGCCCTGCACATATTAATACACAATGCCCTGTGTTGTATTGTGCTCCTTCCAGGTATGCAGGACCGCCATTAGAAATCACGGGGCCCCATACAGTCTACATGGCTGCCCCCTTCCTCCCTCAGTCAGGAGAGGAATGAGGTGGAAAATTATGGGTGTGGCAAAACTATGTGGGAAAATGCGAAACTTCAGTCTTCGTATAGGGTTCAGAACTATGTAATATATATAGTACAGAGGTCAAGAGCAAATAAGGCAGCGTGCAGAGGTCAGGGGCAAATAAGGCAGAGTTCAGAGGTCAGGAGTAAATAAGGCGGAGTGCAGAGGTCAGAAGCAAATAAGGCAGCGTACAGAGTTCAGGAGCAAATAAGGTGGAGTTCAGAGGTCAGGAGCAATGATTTCAGAGTATGCACACGCACATCTGCATTATAGGCATCAGAAAACTGCCAGCCAGCACCCTTATACCGCCTGCTGTCCCCCTGGGTGTACTACGAGTACTCGCCCAAATACTCGGTATCTGCACCGATACCGAAACTAGTATTGGTATGGGTGCATCCCTACTTAAAACCACTAGACTCATAGGCATTGAGGAACACAATGTGGTTGATTTTCTAAAAAGACTGTTCACTGAGCAAAAGAAATGTTCAGCTTGGACAATGTATGTTCAATTTGCACAGAGAATGTTCACTTGTCTTATTGAATAAGCTGAAGCTATGATCACTTCAATCATCCAATTATGTACAAGCAAATATCCCATTTTTAAAATTCCCTTGCACAGGACTGGTTATTACAAGGGAACATAGCTTCACCTTATTCACTAAGCTAAGACAACATTTTCTGCTCCTTTAGCAAATAAACACCAGTGCCTGTAAACTAGTGTAATAAAACACCCTCTGCCGTAAATAAAGATGTTTCCAGGAGTTCAGGGGTTGGTATAAATACAATTGGAATGTGACCTTGTACATTTATCTGGTGACTGAACTCTTTTGTGAATTCTAATATATTTTTTTACAACAAGAGTTATAACAGAGGACGTGGAGTTTACCATACCTATATCCAGGACTCTTCCTAGATGCATCAGATTTGATAATCTATCCTGGTGTAAAAAAACTCAGGACTTAGTAACACACTGGACTCAGGACTTAGTAGCGCACTGGACTCTAGACCCACCTTAAGCCCTGTAGAGCCCACCTGAGATTGTGCTGCCACAGTTGTAGCACAATCTCAGCCATTTACTCATTCATATTGTATGGTTAAATTCATGTACTGCCATCTAGCGGTCATTTTGGTTATTGCACATGTTTTCTGTGTTCCCTCACATCTATGATGTATTTCCCCTTCTTGCCAGTGTGGAGTGTCATGGCTGCTTGTAACAGGACCACATGTTAATCTGCATTGCATGATTGGAAACATTATTATCTGTGACCGCCTTAAATACCGCCAATTCATTCATCTGCTGTATCCTGTTGTCTGCTGCACGAAAAAAAAGTACTTTGTGGATGGAAAAGGTATTTGCTGAGTTCATATAACAACATAAGCAGCGCTAGGAGTTCAATTAGCTGTATATCATACAGGTGTCAGTGATTTAAACCAAAATAGTGTTTCCTTAACACATTACTTATATTAAATACTGCAAAGTCAATGTGATGAATTTTTAGTGTATCGTGTCAACACATCAATATAAATAAATAAATATTGTGATGTAAAATACAAGCTGCTGTATTAAAGACCGCTGGGTCTGAAGATGTTTAAACCAAATTAACAGCGCTAGTAGGTGAATCAAAAAACCATATAATCGTGTTTGTGAACTACAAATCCTAAAAAAAACACATCAATGCAAGTGCCGTTAATCAATGAGGACGTCGGTGGTGACGAAACATGTAGGGGCAGGTCTACCATACCAAACACGTTTGATTGGTTTAAACATTTGGTGAGTTCAGCTATCTGATAAGGATTGTCCGCAGTGATTATATCTGCTTATACAGGCCAGGCATAGAGGTCTCATCAAGGGATAAATCGCTAATACAACAATCAGAGTCAGAATAGAGATCCTGAAGAGCCCACCTGAGACCCCACACAGCCCACCTGAGAGTGTCCCTGCAGAGCCCACCATAGATCCTGCACAGCCCATCTGAAACTCTCTATGGTGGGCTCTGCAAGGTCTCAGGTGGGCTGGACAGGGTCCCTTTCCCTGCACATGCAGCTCCTTACCTGCCGCTGCTGGGTCCCAGCCTCCTCCACCTCTGCACACACCCTGGCCTCCTTTATGTTGTGTTTAATTTCGAATGGACTGACCAATGCATAAGAACAGGCATACAAAATGTTTTCCTACGCAGCAAGGTTGTGTGTTACCATCAGGGGCGTGCGGCCAGGGGAGGCAGGTGAGGCAGAGTATCACCTAGTGTTATGGAGGAAAAAGCTGTCAGCTTCAAGTCTGAAGCTGACAGCTTTTTCTTTATTGAGACTGGCTTTTAACAGGTTACACAACAGGGAAAGCTAAAGTGGGCAGGGGGAATGTCTCACCTAGCACGGCCCCTACTGCACGTCACTGGTTACCATGTGTTATGGTGCTCTGCAACACATGTGCGTCAGGAATGCATACACTTGATGCTTTGGGGTGTCATTAAAAATGAATGGCACGGCACACACTTCTGCACGTAACATCAAGTAAACCGCTGTGTAAATATTCAGTCTTTGCCCTGTGCAAAGCACACATGCACATTTGGGTGCACTTACCTTACAAGTGTGCCTTTATCTAGTACCGTGTTTCCCCGAAAATAAGACCTAGCACTATCTTCAGGGATTTCTGTAATATAAGACCTACCCCGAAAATAAGACCTAGTTCGGTGGTAGATCTCATATTACAGAAATCCCTGAAGAAAGTGCTAGCCACAGCTCCCGCCCCCCCGCCAGCACGCACACCCATCAAACCGTTACTGAGCCGAGCGGCTCTTCATCATCCTGACCACAATGCGTGACGAGCACAGCCTGGGGCGTCCCCACACACTGCCAGAAGCCTTCCGATTGGCTGACAGAGCACCCAGAGCGGCTCCCTGGACGGCATCAGAGCGCTAGCCGCAGCTTCCTCCCTCCCGCCCACCTGTCTGCGGCTCCCTGGAAGGCAGAGCGGACAGCTGCAGCCAGGTAAGACATCCCCCGAAAATAAGACACAGTGTCTTTTTTCGTATAAGTGGAGTGACACTTTAAGCTCCACATACCAGTAACAAAACAAGAGCGCACCTGTTTGCAGCCTCCCAGAGGATCTTCTGGTGTCTGGCCCTGGGGTCTGGTCAGATCCCTTTATATGCACATACACAAGTCAGTCAATGCCAGAAATAAGTCATGTTGTGGGACACGCCAGCGCTGTGGTTTCTGCTGAGTGTCAGTCCAGCTCTGGCGGTTGAATGTTATCAGCGACTGGAGATAAGTTGTGTGCTGAGGCCTGCTGGGTGTGGTGGAATACAAAATGGTCTCTATCAGTACAAGGCAGGTGGAGACCACAGGGAGAGAGAATCTATAAAAATCATTTGTTTTCCAGCAATGTGACACGTATGTCATGCCGTATTTGTGTCACCGTCCAGCTTCTAATATGTTACACAATCCTGGTGTTGTCTATACGGGGTTGTTAGCTGCCATACATGATGGAACATGTTTACAAAGCAACCAACACCACCTTTAAATTTGAGTATGTAAGGCAAGGCTGTAAAATTACTATATTCCTAATTAGTATTTATAGCTCATGTGTACCCTGAACAAAGTGCATGTGTGGCCTCATCATCTGAATCCCCATGGACTTCCATACCTGCTGGGCCTGTCATACTCCAAACTCTTTCCCATGATGGACTACAATCTCATGTTTGGCTTACTAATATGTACTGAGATTGTAGTCCATCATTGGAGCGAGCTTGGAGTGGTGGCTACTTTACAACACACACAGGGACCATGGGGAACAAAAGTAGTCACCCTCCAGAAGGAAGGACAGTGTCAGCACCAATTCAGAGATGATTTGAGGATATACAGCCGAGTGATACACAAATAAGATACATTTATGTTAGTAGTTAAGGTACTTGAATCCATTTTTAAAATTTAACGCCAGAGTTTAATGTCACTTTAAGCTCTCAATCTTCATGGTTCTGCATTTCAGCTTACCATGTCACTTGTTCTCTTCATTGGGAAGTGAATTCAGAGACGTAGCTAGCTACTTTTGCGCCCGAGGCAAGAACTGAAATTCTTCTTCCCCTGAGGTTATTTTGAGGAAAGTAAATAAATAACAAGGACATTAATGATATTAGAACTGTTTATGGGGTGATAGGGACAGAGCAGGGGAGTAAAAGGGATTTTAAGCGGGTGATGGGCACAGAGCATGCGGACATGGAGTGATAAGGACAGCGCAAGGGAGTAAAGATGATTCTTAAGAGGTGATGGGAACAGAGTATGGGGACATGAGGTTATGGGAACAGAGTACGGGGACATAGGGTGATAAGTACGGAGCAGGGGAGTAAAAATTATTTTTAAGCATGGGGACATGAGGTTGTGGGGACAGAGAAGGGGAGAAAAGGAGATTTTTAAAGGGGGTGAGGGGGACAAAGCAGAGATCACTTGAAGATTGCGACAGAGCAAAAGTGAGTTTTTTAAGGGGTGATGGGGATAGAGCAGTTTATGGCAGAAAATACTCCCAATGTGTTAACATTAACATTCCTCGTGATCCAAATCAGTGCATTTGTACTTATTTATCTTTGCCAAATCTCATAGAATTCCCCGAATTTAATTGCCCACTACGCGTTTTAAGCAGCATTAGCTGACAGCCAATTGTCGGCTGGAAACTCCATGCATCAGCCAATAAGTGAGGCAATCAGCACTGCTGCCGCCCTCAACTCCTCCCCTCCTGAGAACCAGCCAATACGCAGCGGTGCTGCGAGTGTGTCCACAGGTCGCCTTTATGGTAAACTGAGTCAATCAGCACAGCAGCCGCTCTCAACTCCCCCACATCTGGGAACCAGCCAATAAGAGGCAGGGCTGCATGTGAGTGAGATTGTAATGTGAGGCGATCAGCACTGCATCCAAATCCCGAAGTACCCATCCACCTCTTAACCCCCGCAGGGCACCAGGTCCAGCCCTGGCTGCACCCCCTTGCAGCTGCGCCCGAGACAAGTTCCTTCCTCGCCTCACCCTTCCTACAGCCCTGAGTGAATTAGCATCATTGCCTCTGCCCACTCAGCAGGGAGGTGACTCAGAAATCAGTAACACCCCTTTGAATCTTGGTGCTCTTTGTGTATACAGTATCTTCCAGATCTGTGCAGTAATTCAATGTGAAACTTCCCCCCTGTACAGGAGCTTCATGTAATACAGACCAATCACTGCAGCTCTTACTCCTTGTGCAGTGGGACTGGTCTTGTCTCCGCCCCCTCCTGTGGTTTTCTGTAGGCAGCCTGTAGCGGGTGGGCCCTGCTCTCTGTACAGGCTATATACAGCACAGTGATTACCTCACCATTGCATTTACAAGGTGATAACTGGGTATGCAAAGCATTGAGTGCACAAAAAAAGTGATTTTATAAACCTTGTGGCCATTGAAGAAAATATTCAAATGAAGGTTTTTTAAGCCCGGAGTTCAGCTTTAAGGTAATTGTGCCCAGAGTTGGGCTTTAAAGATAAAATAAACAAACAAAATCATTCCAGTTTTTTTGACTGATGACTTTTGTTGACTGTAATTCTTCTTTAACATTCTAGAACAGAGGACATTCACCTTAATTCTTCAGAATTCTGTCCCTGAGGGTCACACATCAGTGTTTTTCAATGGAACCTGTATGTGGTTTGTCAGGAACTTTAACCATGATAACCATGATAAGGTGCAGTTCACATATGTAAACAGATGTTATCGGCAAGGACATTTACCAAGTGAACGTGCTGAAAGGAGAATAAAGCAGAGTGCAGCAAGCGTGACATTATGAATGCAGATCACAAATGTGCTGGTAGCAGTTATGTCTGTCACAAAGTTTCTGTTATGATAATTTTGTTTTCCTGGTCCTAACTGGTGGGGAGCTCCCGTGTCAGCCTGTTCCGTGTTCCTTGTGCAAAGGTTTAGCAATCGGCTGAACTAAATGGGTGTTCGGCCGAGCTGACCCTCTGGCGGCAGTAAGAAGTCAAACATTTAGGAGCGGCATCACTACCGGTGCTAAATGTGACAGCTTCCCATTCAGGCTGGTTGTTAGCTAGCTTGCGGCCACCAGAGTCCTAGCAACCAGTGAGTCCTCTCTGCCCAACCCTTTCTCTTATCAACTGGGGATTCTGACAGCTGAATGTAAACAAAGGGGCAGTGATGGTGGCTTAGTAGTTAAATAAAATGGCGTTGCCACCCCTAAAATATATACCTTCAGTGTATAAAGCCAAACTCTGGGCACAAATACTTTATTTAAAATATATTTCGCAATAGCCACAAAGGCTACAAATCCACCAAGTGTGCACCAATATTACATTGTAGAGTTAGCATTATCATTCTGAGAGCAGAGCTGTGGGAGGGGCTGAGCACGCTCCACCCACTACATATTGCCTGCAGAAAACTACAGGAAGGGGCGGAGAAAAGACCAGTCACCCTGTACAAGGGGAGAGAGCAGCAGTGACTGGTCTTTATTACAGGAAGCTCTTGCACAGAGGGAAAGTGTCACACTAGATTATTGTATAGATCTGGAAGACATACACAAAGCAGACCAAGTTTCAAGTAAGAATCTGGTATGGACCTTGCACAAGTAGAGAGAGAAGCAGTGATCGATCTGTATTACAGAAGGCTCCTGTACGGAGGCAACGTTTTGCACAGATCTGGAAGAAATATGCAAAGCACACCAAGATTTACATAAGAACACACATGACATGTTTTAGGACAATATTTGCTTGTCCCGGATATCCTTGCAACCCATCTCAAATATCCAGGTTTTGTGAAGAACTCCAGTTTTGTATGAAGTTGAAAAGGTAAGGTCCTGATTGTGACCTTTACTGCAAGGGTCTGGTATGGAATTTGTGGGAACCCCATGCTATTTTTTTGCTTTGCATGGGGTGCCCCCCAAATTCCATACCAGACCCTTGCAGTAAAGGTCACAATCAGGACCTTACCTTTTCAACTTCATACAAAACTGGAGTTCTGCACAACACCTGGATATTTGTGATGGGTTGCAAGGATATCCAGGATAAGCCAATATTGTCTTAAAACATGTCGTGTGTTCTTACGTAAATCTTTGGTGTGCTTTGTGTATTTCTTCCAGATCTGTGTACAGGAGCCTTCTGTAATACAGACCAATCACTGCTGCTCTCTCTCCTTGTGCAGGGTGACTGGTTTTGTCTCCGCCACCTCCTGTAGTTTTCTGCAGGCAGCCTGTAGTGGGTGGGGCCTGCTGGGTCCCTCCCACAGCTCTGCTTTCTACACAGACTATGTACAGCACACTGATGGTGTCAGTGCTACTTCTACAATGTAATATTGGTGCACACATAGTGGCTTTATATGGTCTGTAGCTATTGAGAAATATATTTCAATGAAAGCTTTTGTGTCTGGAGTTCATCTTTTAAGCACAACAAAAAAATTGTTTAAAGCAGCTTGTCAGCAGCTCTCCGTGTAAACAATGTGTCACACAGCCTGGGATGCTAATGAAGCCTCAGAAAACACATAAATCAGTGTTTACAGTCGGACTATAGGATTATGCACGTCGCTGCCACCCACTCTGGATTTTTAGGTATTGAATAGCCAAAGGTCATGGCCTATTGTACCCTTTGCTTTCAACAGAGCTAATGAGACTTTATCCACCCTGAAAGACATAATTACCTTCCAGGTAGCAGTGTGACCCACCCTGACATTTTCATGCTGGACTAGTAAACTCTGCTAGTGAGAAGTTGGCATCCATTGTATTTTTCTGTATATCACAATTTGAGCTTCTGTGTTACAATTCCAGACAAATTACTAATTTCAACATTAAGCTCTGTTGGCTCTGCAGCAAGTGAACCCTGTCCCTGACAACATTATACTTCTATGGGTTCTGGAGAGCATGCTTGCCATTGCACACAGTGAACATTGTTGCACAAGTGTACCCCTACCTCCAAAAGATGAAACCTGAATTCAGTAGACATGTACATTTCACATGGTTCTGAATGCAAATTCAGCTGAAATTTCGTGAATTCGGATGCAACCGAATGTCTGAATTCCAATGAGACAAACGAATCCGAATGTTCTTTTAACGAATCCTTATCATGAAACTAAATTGTACATGTGACTGTTTTCTGGCCAATCAGAAAGCCCTGTCCAAAACTAAAATGAAATTCCAAAAGATCCAAAGAATCTGAAATGAAACAATTTTTTTGCTGGCTTCCTTGTCTAGAATTCAGCTGCTGGGAAGTGACCAGAATGCAAAAACGAAAAAATCTACTTTTTTTTTTTCTATCCTAATAAGACTTCTTTTGTTTTCCTGTATTAGTTCTTCATGTGATCTTCAAATGCTCTGTAGCAACTGATATATTTTCCTTCAAACAAAAATGATTTCAAACAAATTTGTATTTGACCATCTAATACCTGTCCAGAGATAGGAGCAGTTCTGCGACTTGGTCAACTGCGCTTGCATTCAGTTACTTAAAGTAGAATTACGGCCTCCCATTAAATACCAAAATGTGCTGCAGTATTTAGTTATAAGTCCCCCTGCAAAGTCCCAGAAACACCTGTTGATCCTGCCAGTGAAGTCCACCTAATACAGCTTCCTGTGATAGTGTGACAACGATGCTGCACTGCTCCTAAATTTAGAGCACAATTGCCACCCCCATGTACGCTGTGCCTGCTTGAACTACAGTGGGAGGAGAAGATGTGGCAGGGGGCGGGACTATCAGCAATGCCACTGCTGGTTCACAAGTCTGTAGCCTGTCAATCAGCACCTGACCACACCAAGCCTTTCTGGATTGACAGAACTGCCTCTGTTGCTGAAACCCTCCCACTTTTATCTGCAGTGTCGGGGAGGGGGAGCGTGCGAGACACAGAGGAAGGAAGATTTGGCTCAGTCAGGGAAGGTAAAGAAGGTTTTGTCTACTTTCTGAAGCCTATGGGACACATAAGAACTGGATTTGACACTAGTTTAAACTTCCATACAGAGGCATTTAGATGTAATTCATAATGTACCATAAACCAAACTTTTTATTTTGTTTTGAAGCAAGGAAGGACTAGAATCTCTTTTGCTGTCTGTGTCTGCACTTTGGATATTTCTGTTGTTGTTTATATATGGGGTTTACATCATCTGCCTGCCCAGAAGTGATATAGTGGTAAAGGTAAACCCCCTGACAGTTTCATCTATCTCTCAGGAACTCTATTGTTGAGATCTTTGTGTTGAGTTCCCAGATCTGTACACTTGCTGTGCCTGTTCTGACGGGTTCCCACCGTCCCTGATGAATTATTATTATTATTTTTATATTATGGAAAATGTATCAGGAGGGGCTGGAACACATAAAGGTGGATGGAAGCACCCAAAGCTCCCAGGAGGACAGGGGCAGAGTCAGGAATTATAGCAGGGCAATCTCAGTGGTAAAATATCCAAGACATACACTGAGTGGCCAGATTATTATGACCACCTGACGTTTGTAGGCAAATTAGCGATAATTAGCTATAATTTCGCGCTGAAGTTGCTAGAGGGCCAGACCATTATAAATAGGGGACACCCCGCCGTGACGTCATCGCACAGACGCGTAATGTTGCCGAGCGCATGCACAATGACGTCTTCGCGCATGTGCGGGCGTCTTATTGAGAGAGGAGGAGACCATCACCCGGTAGGATGATGTACGCTGCCGGGTCCCCTCCTCTCTCCTGACACTGTTGGGCTCTCGGTCCGTGACCGAGTGCCCGGCTTTTCATAGGGGGTGACACCAAAATGACTGTCAGTCATTTTGGTGTCACCAGGGTGCCGGCCGCACATCCCGCACCCCCCCTTGTGACACCACTGGTCTGAACTGAATTTTCACAGTAAAGTGGAATTTTATCTACACAGCTACATAATGCACATTCCATACATGTCTTGACTACTATAACTTCTATTGCCCCACATCCCTAACTTCCTAAGATCATACCATGTGCATAAACTATTGGGACTTTTCTGGTGCTATCTTAATAGATTCACACAACATACTCCTTATAGAAAATCTTTTGTTTTATTATACATAAGGGAAAGGTGCTCATTATCTTAAAGAACTTAGCAAAGTCAAGAAAACAATTACTGTCTAACAAATACTTATTATTATGCGATCACTCCATCATATGCAATTATAAACGTTGTTATTACTAGGTGTCAGCCATGTCCACCCGCAAATCAATACTGCAGACTAAAACACATAACTGATAATTGTGCTCATCCAGAGTTTAGATCTTAGGTCTGGCCTCTCCCACCCGTACAAGATTGTGTATTCCGGTTGTTGGAGTTCTTCTTTGCTGCAGGTTCCTTGTTGCCTGCTGCTTTCTAGCGTGAGCGAGAGGGCAGAACGTTTTTCTGAAATGAGCCTGGATTGGTAAAGTTCCCTGGCGGGCTGTACTGGGCAACAATATAGTAGACCTTCTTGCCATCTGTGGCCACCCCATAGCCAACCTCCTTCGAGTCTTTCCACACAACCTGAGTGAAGTGGCCTAAAGAAATATATTTTTATGTTTATTATCAGAGAAAATGAAAGCTATTATTTTGCATTCAAAAGTTCTGAAGTGCTGAATATACAAGCTTAACTTTCAACATATAACACGTTTATATAATCACCAGAGAGTCAGGAGTGAACAGCAAGTGTGCAGTACAAAGTGTTTTTGTAATATCTTCCCCCCTACTCAACATGCCATGCATTTAGTTCAGCTACCAATGAAAGTTGCAAAAAAAAATAAAAAAATTAAAGTCACACATGAAAAAGAATTAAGTCCCCACCCATACATACATGCATGCAAACATGTGTCGGGTGCGCATACCTGCGAAAACGACGATTGCGCCCATTACGCCGCACATGTTACATATTGCTGCGAACGTCGAGGTGAGAGCAATCATTATAGGGCCATAAATCAATGATAATACTAAAGTGATGAGCGGTAAAAGCTTTTAAAGTGTCGCCTATGGTACATTTTGGGTATGGTATTTTTTTGCGATTTTGTGGGTGCGGGCAATTTTAAGGCTTGACATGTTTGGTGTCTATTTACCCGACGTGACCTCATCTTTTATATTTTACACAAAAATTGGGTAATAATAACGGTTTCCTAACAATGAATTTTTAGAAATTTTTCCTTAATATAGTAAAAAATAAAACCACCCAGTGGTAATAAAATACCATGAAAAGAAAGCTCTATGTGTCCCCAAAAAAATGTATGAAATTCATTTCAGTACAGAGTTGCATGATATCATATTTAAACTGAACCTTTCATAAAAGAAATATGGGGGCTTTCCTGTAGCTACCATCCTTCTGACAATGCTAGTCACCTGGCTGTTATGTTGAACCTCCAGCTTGAATGCTTTCCCGCGTTCTGGAACAAGTGAGCACATCAGGAAAATCAAAACTATCCTTGCCGTACCGTATTGCCGTTTACCCTTTGTGCACAGATTGCTGCCCTGTGACCCTGCACTATCTATCTATCTATCTATCTATCTATCACCCCGTCTAACTAACTAATACACTTGCATTGTGGGATGAAGCACAATCACAATGTAGCATTGCACAGAAGGAAGCAGAGTCTGCATATACAATTTCAAATATGGCTGCCCCATGTTCATATAATAAATACAAATTAAAACTACTATACATTCCTTTTTAAATGTCAAATTAAAAAAAATATTTGCGGATTCTTCATACCTTGCTTTTGCAGACGCAGTCCGGCAAACTTCTGGTTTAATGCCATGACCTATTTGCTGATGGGTAACTTTACACTGTGAGAAAAGAAAATTGTTTTAATACCAGAAACTTTTCCAACCACTAAATATTTTGAATATATATAATATATATTCAAATGCATTATACCATTTATAATCAGTACATGCATTTATATACATTTCAAAATGTCCTACAAACACATAGAAATGCATATGATTGCAAGTATGTGAATGTGTGAATGAGGTCTTAGTTGTCCCAATTAGAGGTCCCCTGACCTCTTTGGTGACAATTGTTGGATTTTCATCACTTTTAGTTCCAGGAGCAACGGTCATCAGGACAGAGAGGGGAAATCTCTGCACATCCTATCAGATACAGTCACTTTTCAGTTATTTTGGCAGCTGTGGCTCCTGCGGCTGTCTGAATACAATAGCCAGCAGTGGAGATCCCTCTTTGGACATGGATGGAGGAATCAAGTGATTTTCTCTAGTTCAGCATGCGGGCCAAACGAGAGCAACCTTGCTGTATGTGGCCAGCCGAACTATTAGGCTGAGTTTGAGCTTTACGCCAATAACAATAAAAAAATGTTTTGTTGAAGGGTCCCATACCGTGTAAAGTGCATGCCGGACATCCAAGGGCATCACAGACCTGTGATTACCTTTGTGTGGCTGAATGCCACCTGTCCCTCTAAGAAGTTGGATGCAGACCAACATTGGTTGGTCCACCATCTAATAACAGCCATGCACTACCACCCTAACAAAGCAGTAATATGGCAAAAGGCCATACAGACATTGCAGGGGCATTTTGTACCTACCGCGGCTGTACTTCACTAATAGATCAGTGAGCACGGAATTTAAGTGACCAAACAGTAATCCACCATTTAAAACTGCTAAAGGATTATTTCTGGATGGTTGCTGTAGGTTTGTTACTAAACGTGTCCATTCTTTTAAAATCTACTTTAATAGTAGACTATACATACTCTCCCTGTCCGAGCAATAATGTCAGTCCTGTGTCAAGATTTAAAGAGTCAGCTTGCCTATGCAGGACAAGGTGACAGTGTCTTTGAAAAGCCCCCCAATTCACTGATACTCACCGTGCCAATGCCTCACCTGCCACTCCTTCTTCCATCACAGCCCTCTCTAAAATTGAGGCGTCATCTGGTGTCAGAGGTGGAAGGTGACATCACTCACTCATTGGCTGCTAGATCTCAGTACTGACATAGGTGACTGGTGAGGAACACGCATGCTCTTCCGTACTAAGCAGTACTAGGTAATGTCTCCAACTGCACTGGAGGCTGACTTGTTGATGGTACTCACAAGATTAGTACCAGAGGGATGGGGGGTGGGTGTGCTCGACAAAGACAATGTCACTTTGCTCTGAATGATCCAGGTAACATTGTCTTCTTAAAGTGTATCTAAACCCTAACAGTGTTTGCTCTGCTTTGTCTGCAGTTCCAGCGCATCTCTGTAGAACACACATCCAAAGAAATGCAGCACTATGCAATGCAGCACAAACGCAGTCTCTGAACTGTCACATGTACTGCATGATTAAAGCCAATAGGATTTGGCTGTCCTGTGTTTGACATGCATTTAAAAAGCAAGTCAAACACAGAAAAAACAATGACCATCGACAGTAGCCCTTACATTGTTCTCAGCTATCTCTGAGGACTAAAGAACCACGTGCCTCTATGTTATGTAGGATAGGAGAAGGGTGGTGTTCTATAGTCCTACCTTGTTTCTATGGTCCTGATCCAGAAGGGTGAGTGAGCACTGTCATCACAAGGTGAAAATACAAATTACTTCTATATAGAAAACGAATGTAGTTAATGCATCCAAGAACTGGTAAGCTGCAATATATTACATTTTGGTTTTTGGGTTTAGATATACTTAAAGGCTCTCAAGGAGGCTAACTTGTCTTCTTCCTGACATCATACCTGCCAGGGAGGAGATATCTAAACCTCTGTGAAGGCCTTACAGCCTGACACTCAACTCCGCTCTGACAGGGAGAGAACAACATAAGTAATATTTGAGATGCACTATTATAACCATTGAGGGGAGATACATGTGCTGTCTACATGGGCAGTGGTGACTGGTTCTCTTGAACACATATAATCCATATATTGTCTTCCAAATCTCTCTGGGCTATTGTGGTCTTTGTAAATCCACAGCTCAAATACCTCCCAATTTCACACTGTGTAGAAATCGCCGACGCAACAAGCGAGGTTTGAGCAATGCCCACAAACAATAACGCAATTAGATTTCCTGAGTTTGTTTAAACACATTGGCCTGGATTAACAGAAAACAGTGTTTTTTTTACACAATCTGGAGTAATTTTGCAATTACTCACTTTTTCACGTGCTTGCGGTTCCATATTTTGAGTATTATATTTCATATACAGATATAAATGCTCCCTCTTGTGGTCATGTAGGGGGATTTGATATGAATCTATGTTGAGACAAGCTTAGATAATCGAATTTTGTCAGATATGTCGGCGCGCGTCAGTTATTTTTCCTTAAGCCAGTGGACCGTCATTCATTGTGATTGACGTGGATCTGCTGGACAACATGATTGATGTTTGGATTATATCGATGGACACTTTTTTGGAGGGGTTTTGTTTTTTAATAAAAGCATTTGTCAAAAACCAGTGTTGTGCTCTTTTTTTTCAAATAAAGGACTTTACAAACTGGTGTGTTGTGTTTATTTACTATTGTACTGTTTATTTGGTGAATGAGTAGGGGTAACAACTACCACTTACTCATTCACGAGCAGGGCCGGATTTCCCACAAGGCCAACCAAGGCCTGGCCTCGGGGCAGCAGGGAGTAGAGGGGCAGCAGGGGTGTGGAATTCCTATCTCCTAATGCCTGGGCGGGTAGTTGTTTTCTACATTTAGCCCTGCTTTGGAAAAGCAGAGCTAAATGTACAGCGGGGAAGCCGCCGCTTGTTTTGTACAAGTGATCTTGGGGACATTGTATGCAGCCTGCAGGTCTGCCATTCTCCATGAGGGGGGGTTTAGCGAGTAGGGGGCGCATTGAGGAACCTGGCCTTGGGGCAGGAGAGAGTAAATCCGGCCCTGTTCACGAGGGGGGCAGGATCTGGGTGCCCCCTTTATGAAAGGGGGTAATCAGATTCCTATAAGCCCCTCTGCCCGCAGACCTCTACAACCACCGGGCCAGGGTTGTGGGGAAGAGGCCCTTGTCCTCATCAACATGGGTCCCCCCTGGCAAAGCACTCTCCCCATGTTAAGGGCATGTTGCCTGGTATGGTGCAGGGGGGTAAGGGTGCACGTTGGGCTACAATTCCTACCTGACCTAAATGGTCTGGAATAAATTGGGGAGCGTAGTCTACACTGTTTTTTCTTTTATTTCAGTGTTTAGCCGCCAAAGTTAATTCCGAATTAAAAATTTCAAATGCATCCAAATTTCGTTATTGAAAAATTCGGATACGTTCGGATTGGTATGTCTTTTTTATTCGGAAATTCGGATGCATCCGATATTCGTCCAAATTTCATTTTGGTCCAGATATCCAAATAGACACAAGACATAGTCAAGGTCAGGTTGCCATGAAACGATGGTGTTAACATACGAAAGAACCTGTTTCCAGAAGTTCGAAACCTCTGGGCATGCCCAGAAGCAGTGATGCAGGGTCGGGCGTTGCAGTCCACATTTAGGACAAACAGAGGCTGGCTGGCGTGGTGCAGTGGATGCCGTTGCCGGGATGAAGTAAGGCACGTAGGCCCGATGTAAGATTTTGAATTGGGTCTCCCTCCACGTTTCATTGGTTGTTAGTGATCTCGTTTTGGTGTAACCCGTAAGTAGTTTAGGTATTAAATCCGGGTCGTCAAATTCCTTTGACCATCCACTCATAGTTGACCTTGAGAGGGGCGGAAGGAATAGAGCTTGTAATTTTGGGTACACCGTGGATATGGAATAAGATTTGCTCCATATGAGAACATCCAGGAATGATGAAGAGAAAGGGGACCTTGTCGTCCCGAAAACACTGTGCCACGTGGTCTTCAGCTGCAGGAAGTGTAGAAAGTCCTGGGGGGATATACGTTATTGTTGTATCAGCTCCTTGAAGGAGTAAGGAACAAAGGTTCTGAAAGCTTTTTAAAAACACTTTTCTTTCAATGTCTGTGTGTACCTAAAGTCACCCTGTCACTTACAAAAAAAAGACCGGCCCTGATGTGCGGGGTGTGAACCCAGTTCGTCTCAGTTCGCCATAGCCCACACAAAACTGTGACTGACACACACCCCATCCCAGCCTAGTCAGATGTGGCAGGGATTTCCTCATCCATTTATGATGTGTAGTTGCGGGCCTTGGAATGCCCCTGCCAGAAATTATTGGCCTGGGAGTGTGTCAATCACAATTTTGCTCAGGGTGGGGCAAACTGGGTTCACACCAAGCCCCCCACTCATTACTAATCCTTATTCTGGACTGAAAAAGATATATAACACTGAAAGAATAATTGTCATCGTATAGAAATCATTAAAAAATTAGAACCCCATAAAGTAATATCATGCAAAGTGTTCCCAATCAATTGGAGCTTTCTTAATGCAACTGCCATTTGGTCAATTAAAAATAATGGATTATTTTATGATGGGACCTAGAGGGATGCTCCCTCATTAGGCATCTTGTATCAGTACAACTGGGGTACCTGGAGGGATACTCCCTCATTAGGCTTGTTGTATCAGTACAATGGTGGGACCTAAAGGGATGCTCCCTCATTAGGTGTGTGGTATCACTACAATGGTGGGACCTAGAGGGATGCTTCCTCATTAGGCATTTTGTATCAGTACAATGGTGGGACATAGAGTTAAGCTCCCTCATTCAGCGTGTTGTGTCAGTACAATGGTGGGACCTAGAGGGATGCTCCTACATTAGGCATTTAACAAGATACTTTTAAAAGATAATACTTAGATTTGCAAAGGTTCTGGTGCACACAAAGTGGATTTATATCCTTTGTGACTACTGAGGAATATATTTAAATTATTTTTTTTGTGGCTGGAGTTTAGCTTGAAGGGGCATTAGAGTTATCTGTGAACGTTCATTTTGTCCGAATAATGACCAAAACAAACGTTCTTCATATATTTTCTTTTCTGGTCAAATGCATTGTGATGAAATACTGCATAATGCAGTATTACATCCCAATATATTCAACCCTTAAAGAAAGATGACAGTCATAAAAAAATCCTGGTGCCTGTGCAGTTCTTGGTTCAGTGCACAAAGGTCTGACATAGATAACCACTTTTTGTAGCCTCTCACCTTGTAACTAGCTACAAAGTACAGCTAGCTATACAGGGATAGAATTTTGGCCAATTTAGCAGGAATAGGCCGATCTGTGAGTGACCCTGTTAGCACCACCTGGCTCCTCAAACTTTGACCTGAAAATCAAGGGAGCCAGGCAGAAAATTCCTGGTTAAACAGTGACTACAGACAATCAGCGGCAGTCACTGTGTTTGTATTCTGACAGCTGCGGTTGTCTGAATACAATAGCCAGCAGGGGAGAGTCCTCCATCCATGTTCTTTAGTGTGATAGGGAAATTAAGTAATTTCTCTCTTCAGCCCAGGGGTGTTTCTAGGGTCCTAATGGACCAGGGGTACCTCTGAACAAGCCTAAATTAAATTGTTGAAGAGCCGATAGAATACCATAGTGACTGGTTTGGATAAAATCTGAGACTAAGACTAATAAAGCCATGACTGAAATAAGAGTCAAATATATTATCAATGCTTAGAAAAAAAAAAATATTAATTGATGAATCCAAAAGTATATAAATGTTCTAAAACTGCATTGTGCATGAAATGTATCACCTCCATATCCCAAAAGAGACCTGGGCACTCAGTAGAAGACCTGGGGCACATGCTCTGGGTGCCAGGGTCTAGCAATGCCCCTGCTTCAGCACATGGATTGAAATCTTAATGTGTATGGCTAG
This sequence comes from Nanorana parkeri, assembly GCF_000935625.1. NCBI lineage: Eukaryota > Metazoa > Chordata > Amphibia > Anura > Dicroglossidae > Nanorana > Nanorana parkeri. The sequence continues at coordinate 1,121,095 of NW_017306583.1, forward strand.
CCTTACACTGTACAATCTGAGCACTGGAGGAGACTGGGGAAATGCTTCATATTGCCTGCAGCAGCCTAATGGCATTGCCTCAGTCTAGTCACTGAACTGAAGCTCAAGGACTGCTTTTTAAAGATAAAAAGTTGTTTATTTTTATTATACTGTTGATGTTTATTGTGACATGTCAGGAATTTATTCATACTTTCTTGTAAAGGTTGTAAAGGTCCAACGGTGTAAAGGTAAAGGTCCACGTGTCTGATAGTTGCCAGTAGTTCATTGAGAACCAGCTAATCACTAGCAATGTGGGGAATTTTTTTTTTTTTTTATGTTTACCGCAAATGATGTGAGCCTAAATATGAAACCTGCCCAAATCTACCTATTAAGACTTGAAATAGATTGGGATAATGCCATCTGATATTTTTGACATTCGGAGAGTTGATTTCACATCCTGGAGTTGTATCTCCTGCAATATCAAAATATTTTTACAGTCTTATCTGGTTTCTGATCATGACTACCTGGGGCAGAAATAGCTCTTCGCTCCATAAACTTGTTAATTGGTTGCCATAAAAGGTACAACTATAGATGAACTAGATGAATAACACTAGAACAAACAAGACCGGTTACAGGGGTTCCCCCATGCTTTATTGGAACACTATGCAGGCAGCCAGGAGAATGGCTTCATTAGACAGGGACATCAAGACAAGAAAGCATTCAAACTAGAATAACAGCTAATAAGCAAATGAGCAAACTCACACCCATTCATTATTACTGGGAAACTTTAAAGCCCAATTCTGGGAAATAGAAACTACTCCCGGACAGCAAGGGTTATCTGCTCCTTTATGTCCAGGGGGGGCTGTGTAACCTTTGCAACTATTGTGACTCTTCCCTACCTGATCCCCGCTCCCACAGGCTCCAGGAACAGCACCAACAGCCTTTTCCTCCCCTGTGTGCTTGTGGTCAGAGGCCATCTGACATCACATCTAATGCATGTTCCATTATACAGGTGAAAGTCGAATAATTAGAATATCGTGCAAAAGTTCATTTATTTCACTAATGCAACTTAAAAGGTGAAACTAATACAGTATATGAGATAGACTCATTACATGCAAAGCAAGATAGTTCAAGCCGTGATTTGTCATAATTGTGATGATTATGGCTTACAGCTCATGAAAACCCCAAATCCACAATCTCAGAAAATTAGAATATTGTGAAAAGGTGCAATATTCTAGGCTCAAAGTGTCCCACTCTAATCAGCTAATTAAGCCATAACACCTGCAAAGGGTTCCTGAGCCTTTAAATGGTCTCTCAGTCTGGTTCAGTAGGAATCACAATCATGGGAAAGACTGCTGACCTGACAGTTGTGCAGAAAACCATAATTGACACCGTCCATAAGGAGGGAAAGCCTCAAAAGGTCATTGCAAAAGAAGTTGGATGTTCCCAAAGTGCTGTATCAAAGCACATTAATAGAAAGTTATGTGGAAGGGAAAAGTGTGGAAGAAAAAGGTGCACAAGCAGCAGGGATGACCGCAGCCTGGAGAGGATTGTCAGGAAAAGGCCATTCAAAAGTGTTGGGGACTTTCACAAGGAGTGGACTGAGGCTGGAGTCAGTGCATCAAGAGCCACCACACACAGACGGATCCTGGACATGGGCTTCAAATGTCGTATTCCTCTTGTCAAGCCACTCCTGAACAACAAACAACGTCAGAAGCGTCTTACCTGGGCTAAAGAAAAACAGACCTGGCCTGTTGCTCAGTGGTCCAAAGTCCTCTTTTCTGATGAGAGCAAATTTTGCATCTCATTTGGAAACCAAGGACCCAGAGTATGGAGGAAGAATGGAGAGGCACACACTGCAAGATGCTTGAAGTCCAGTGTGAAGTTTCCACAGTCTGTGTTGATTTGGGGAGCCATGTCATCTGCTGGTGTTGGTCCACTGTGCTTCATTAAGTCCAGGGTCAACGCAGCCGTCTACCAGGAGATTTTGGAGCACTTCATGCTTCCTTCCGCAGTCGAGCTCTATGGGGATGCTGACTTCATTTTAATTTTTCTTTTCACAGAGCTAGACTTTAAGGCCAGATGCAGGCCCGACTGCTTTGCAGTAATATGTGCACATTCCCACAATGCACAGTTAGGGCCATTCCCATTTTGAGAGAGCCTGAGGCAGTCACCATAGGCTGCATCTCACAGGGGAGCAGAAGGTGTGTAGAGAGGGCAGCAGTGGAGCGGCCACAGCTTCCCAGGTTATTAGTGCTCTTAGCTACCTGTGACACTTTGTCCAGCTTCCTGTCCAGCTCACTGATGTCATCTGTGGCCAGGGAGCTGAGCGCGACGCTATGCCTGGCATCCCGCCGAGCTCCTGGCAACCAGTGACGCCAGAGAGCTGGGCAGGACCAGACCGGACAGAGAACCACTGACAGCATGGCTCTAACACAGCCACTCGTCCCACTGCATCTGTAACCCAAACTCCCCCCATTTAGGGTAGGGACAGCCCTGCGCATATTGATACACAATGCCGTGTGTTGTATTGTGCTCCTTTTCACTTTTAATGGCACCTCAATGGACGTTTTAGTGCACCACATAACCAGACATAAACCATATGTTTGTAGTGGTGTGCTGGAAAAAAAAGGTGTTGGCGCATTAATAGGTCTGTTGTGGTGTATTGGCACACCGTTTAATATGAATTGGCTGCCCTGCAGCGCGTAAGTAATAATGCACTGGTTATACAGTATATGCATCAGGCCTAATAGTTTTAAATGGTTTTAATTTTGTTTAATTTTTTTTTATTTTCAGATTTAAAAATTTAAGCAGTTTTTTTAATTATACAGAATAGGGGGGGATAGTCAGTGCTGACCCCTATCCCAACTGTGTCACCATTCTGTCATTTTTCTCCAGCTGTTGTGGATGCCAAGCTTCCAGGTATGCAGGACCGCCATTAGAAGTCATGGGGCCCCATACAGTCTACATGGCTGCCCCGCCCCCCCCCATTGTAATGTATATAGCACAGAGGTCAGGAGCAAATAAGGCAGCATGCAGAGGTCAGGGGCATATAAGGTGGAGTTCAGAGGTCAGGAGCAAATAAGGCAGAGTGCAGAGGTCAAGAGCAAATAAGGCAGAGCTCAGATGTCAGGAGTAAATAAGGCAGAGTGCCGAAGTCAGGAACACATAAGGCGGAGTGCAGAGGTCAGTAGCAAATAAGGCAGCGTACAGAGGTCAGGAGCAAATAATGTGAAATTCACAGTTCAGGAGCAATGATTGCTGAGTATTCACATGGAGCCAGCTTCCTGTGCAATCAGAAAGCAGCGCAGTGTGTCATTAACCGCTGCAAGGCTTCTTAATTACCTGGGAAGCCAAGTCCATGCTGTTAGGCTGGGAAGCCGGTTTCCCAGCCAATCAGCATGGAGCCGGCTGCCTGGCCAATCAGTAAGCCGGGAGGCAAGTCATTACCCACTGTCCGGCTTCCTGATTGGCCAGGAAGCCGGCTCGATGCTGTTCGGCCGGCTTCCTGTTTGGCTGGGAAGCCGGCTTCATGTTCCCTCGCGGCATTGGCGGTCAGAGGAAATCTCCCTTTGACCCGAATTTCCGGTATCAGAGTATTTGGGGAGTACGAGTACTCGCCCAAATACTCGGTATCGGCACTGATAAGGAAACTAATATTGGTATGGGTGCATCCCTACTTAACCACCTTACGTCCATGGCCGTTTGTGAACGGCCAGATGGACGTCTGCTCAGAGCGGGAGGGCGTCTTAAGACGTCCTGCCCCTCCCCCCTCTCGTGTGCGCGCTGAGCGCCGCACACGAGAGGGAAAACCGTCAGCATGTAAACAACATTAGACTCATAGACATTGATTAACACAATGTGGTTGGTTTTCTAAAAAGACTGTTCACTGAGCAAAAGAAATGTTCAGCTTGGAAAATGTGTGTTTAATTTGCACAGAGAATGTTCACTTATCTTATTGAATAAGCTGAAGCTATAATCACTTCAATCATCCAATTATGTACAAGCAAATATCCCATTTTTAAAATTCCCTTGCACAGGACTGGTTATTACAAGGGAACATAGCTTCACCTTATTCACTAAGCTAAGACAACATTTTCTGCTCCTTTAGGCTGGGTTCACACCTTGGCGTATCGAATATGCACGTTTGTCGTGCGTTTCGTGGCGTGCGTTTTTACAGCGATTCGCGGTTTAAAAAAAACGTGTGACAAAAGCGCGTTTCCGAGGGCTACCTGGCTGTATCCCAATGGATACGCGCGGCAAATACGCCCCAAAGAAGCTCCTGTACTTCTTTGGGCGTAGGGCGTTTTGTAGCGCGTTCATAGGCCTGTAATACGCCCAGGTGTGAACCATACCCATAGGAAATAATGGGATTTCGGTGTTTAAGCGTTTTGCAGAGCGTAGGAATGCGTTACAAAACGACCAGGTGCAAACAGCAGTGTCTGTCAACTGGTGTAATAAAACACGCTCTGCAGTAAATAAAGATGTTTCCAGGAGTTCAGGGGTTGGTATAATTACAATTGGAATGTGACCTTGTGCATTTATATGGTGACTGAACTCTTTTGTGAATTCTAATATATTTTTTTACAACAAGAGTTATAATATTTTCTAAACATGTAAGAGAACCATTTATATGGGGAATTAACTATTTTGTGAATTCTCATACATTTTTTTACAACAAGACTTGGACATGGAGTTTACCATACCTATATCTAGGACTCTTCCTAGATGCATCAGATTTGATAGTCTATCCTGGTGTAAATAAACACAGGGCTTAGTAACACACTGGACTCAGGACTTAGTAACGCACTGGACTCTAGACCCACCTTAAGCCCCGTAGAGCCCACCTGAGATTGTGCTTGCCACACTGGTTGCATAGAATATGACAATCCATAGCCATAGTTAATATTCACACAGATGATAGATGAGAATTTATATAGTTCATTTTCCTCAAGCCATTTACTCATTCATATTGTATGGCTAAATTCATGTACTGCCATCTAGTGGTCATTTTGGTTATTGCACATGTTTTCTGTGTTCCCTCACATCTATGATGCATTTCCCCTTCTTGCCCAGTGTGGAGTGTCATGGCTGCTTGTAACAGGACCACATGTTAATCTGCATTGCATGCTTGGAAACATTATCATCTTGATCGCCTTAAATACCGCCAAATCATTAATCCGCTGTATCCTGTTGTCTGCTTGTAAGCGGGCTTAGGGTGTAGTGGCTTCACAGAGGGAATCACACGACATAGCACAATTCTGACACCCCTGACATACCTTCAGCACCCACTTAGACAATTCTGGGCAAAAAATGTACTTACGAATGAAGGCCTCCGTTCGTTCTGCGCAGAAGTGCCCTCCAATACGTTGAAAGACTTGGCAAACCAAAAGAAGGCGGGTTAGGTCCAGTTCGTTTAGGGCGTTCATGTCCAACACCACAGGAATTTCTGTGAATGAGGCATTCCGGGTCACCACAACCCCGACCCTCGGGAGGGTTTGCTCATAGACCTTCATGGACATCCAGGTGACCCCCACTACTGGAATAGGTAGGTTATTAGCAGCTGTCAACCTTAACCAGGAGGGGTCAAGAGATGGAGTCGGCCCAAAATGTTGTTGGTAGAAGGCCATAGTAGTGACTTCTGATCCCGTGTCCACCAGACATCTGGCCGGTCGCCCGTTGAACGTCACTGTTGCCACTGGGCAGCCAGAAATCATTGTAGGATCACGTTGGGGCCGTGAATTAACATTTCCCGCGGGTCGCCCCTCCACCAGAGGAATCTCTAGTTTATAGGATGGTGTTGTACGTTCTGGGCTCCCTGTCTCGTACAATTCCTTTCCAGGTTACCTAACCGTCCACACTGCCAGCATCTGCGGTCAGTATCGGGATCTCTCCGGAGTGGGTTGATCCCCACCTTAGGTTGATCGGACCCGCTCCTCAGCGCGGCTACTTCTTGCCGGAGAGAAGTGACTGAATCAACTAAGTCTCTTACGACCCTTTCCATCAAAGGCACCCCCCCCCATGTGCGGCGGGGGCAGGACACGGGGCGGTCGCTTCCTCTCGCTCATAAGCTGCTGCATGGAATAAAGTACTTTGTGGATGGAAAAGGTATTTGGTGAGTTCAGCTATCTTGATATGCTTATACAGACCAGGCATAGAGGTCTCAGCAGGGGCTAAATCGCTAATACAACAATCGGAGTCAGAATAGAGATCCTGAAGAGCCCACCTGAGACCCCCACACAGCCCACCTGAGGGTGACCCTGCAGAGGCCACCATAGATCCTGCACAACCCATCTGAGACTCTCTATGGTGGGCTCTGCAGGGTCTCAGGTGGGCTGGTCGGGGTCCCTTTCCCTGCACATGCAGCTCCGTACCTGCTGCTGCTGGGTCCCGGCCTCCTCAACCTTTGCACACACCCTGACCTCCTCTTCTTACGCCGGACAAGTGCTGCTAAGATCCCGTGCTCCTCTGTTACCGGACCAGTGCTGCTGGCCTCTGGCCTCCTCCATCTCCACCTCCTCCCCTGTCAGTGTGCCCCCCCCAGCCTTGGTCAGGTTAGTCAGTCCGCACCTGGTAGGGGCCCGGCACCTTACATGGGTATCGGCCATGCCCCCCTGATGGCGACCCTACAGGTATGCCACCCACTGATCTGTAAAGTCATCCATCTATTGGCCAGTCTGGAGAAGCTGCTGAGGTCCCCACAGTACACAGATGCAAATAGCGCTAAGCAAAATATAAGCAAAGATCATGTTGTTTTCTAACAATACAATACTCCTAAATCTACTCAATCATGTATGTGCTGCTCACCAAATGAAGCCGAAAAGACGCTGTCACACGTTAAGGTATGTTGTGTTTATTTTCTAATAGACTGACGAATGCATAAGAACAGCTAATTTTTTTCCTATGCAGCACACCACAACACAAGGTTGTGTGTTACCATCAGGGACGTGCGGCCAGGGGAGGCAGGTGAGGCAGAGTATCACCTAGTATTGTGGAGGAAAAAGCTGTCGGTTTCAAGTCTGAAGCTGACAGCTTTTTCTTTATTCAGACTGTCTTCTAACAGGTTACACAACAGGGAAAGCTGAGGCGGGCAGGGGGAATCCCTCACATTGCACGGCCCCTACTGCACGTGACTATTTACCATGTGTTATGGTGCTCTGCAACACATGTGCGTCAGGAATGCATACACTTTTTTGGCAGAAATAATATTTATTGAGTTTTTCACAGACATAAAAGTAAGCAACTTACAAAGGCAGCATTAGGTGAGCATACTTGGGAATAATAGCAGTAAATAATAACAACCGTATCAGAATTGTATATGACATTGTGCCCAGGTCGAGCTGTGCCGCCGCCCAAAGTCTTGTCCCTGCCTTGAGGGTCCCAGACCGCTAGAGGTCTTCAGCATCAAGTCAGCAATAAGAAGTCCTGCAAAATTCCTGATTCCCTACCCATCAGGTTATTCGCCCCACCTAAAGCCGCCTTGCAAAAACAACATAACAACACGACAGGACAAGTGGACAACAGAGGGCACAAAGACACACAGAGACAAAGGGGAAAGAAAGAAGGGGAGAGAAGGAAGAGGATGATTACGTGGTCAAGGAGAGCAGATCATGCATTTATGACATTGTCCTAAACTCATCCGTTACCATAAACATTAGCCAAGGCCTCCATCTGGACTGGAATGCCTCAGACCTGTCCAGCCGCTCGGCAATCAGCTCCTCAGATATCATTAAACTGCACATTTACGTGGTCCATTCCCCCAGGGTTGGAATCACCTGAGAGTTCCAATGTCTCGGGATCCAAGCCCTAGCAGCGTTTATAAAAAATCGCAAGAGGGATTTCTTTGCCCGGGAGATGGAACACGGAAAAACCGACAGTATTGCTATTTGAGGCGTGAGATGGAGATCACTGGCAGACATTCTTGAGTACATGTGTGAGATGGTTCCCCAAAAGGGGGTGATCAGGGGGCAGCTCCACCAGATATGTGATAATGTGCCAACACCCGTTTGGCACCTCCAGCAGGTGTCCGGTAGAGAGGGAAAAATCTGGTGCATCCTAGCCGGAGCTCCATACCATCTGGTCAAGAGTTTGTAATTGCGTTCCTGCACCGCTGAGGAGATGCAGAGACTACGAGTGAAGCAGAAGCATTTCCGCCTCTCCTCCTCGGAGAGGACCACACCCAATTCCCGCTCCCATGCGGAGATGAAGTACGGGGATTTCCCTCCGTGCCCAGAAAGTAGGGAATCGTACAAAAACGATATAAGATGAGGCGGGGATTCGCCTGTCGCGCATAGTTGTTCAAATGCAGTCAGGGAACCTTGCATGGAGCCATATGAGAAAAGTCTACTTACAAAGTGTTGAAGTTGGTGGTATGCAAGGGTCAGGGGCAAAGAGTCGGGCCAGGGATTGGAGGGATCCCCTGTGCAGTCCCTGATAAATGTATGAAGGAGCCGTCGCTTCCCACCTCAGGAAACCACGGACCCCGCACCCAGGGGGGAACACTGGATTCGCCGGGACGGGGGTTCTCCTTAGGGTAACAAAGTAGCGTCCTCCCGTTACCCTAGGCTCAGTACGCGGTATACTGAGACGCCGCAGTATACCGGCACCCTAGGCTCAGTACGCGGTATACTAAGACGCCGCAGCTGAAGCAGATACCGACAATTATGTCTGGATCCGCCCAGCTGCGTGACTGACATCTGGCTCTCCCTATCTAGAGGCAGAGCCAGCTGTAACCGCCCCCTCCCCCGTCCGTTCCGCCAGTCAGCGCTGGCGGATGGGAGGGGGAATACAGCCCCTCCCCTGTCATGGCAGAGAGCCGCGACAGGATCGAGAGGTGAGCGAACGCCGGTATGTGTTCGCTTACCTCCCGATCTATAAAGCCGACCTGTGACAGTCTCATTGTCACAGGTCGGCTAGAACTATGAGATGAGTGGAAAGCACTCACCTCATAGTTCTCCTTTAACATTCTAGAACAGAGGACATTCACCTTAATTCTTCAGAATTCTGTCCCTGAGGGTCACACATCAGTGTTTTTCAATGGAACCTGTATGTGGTTTGTCAGGAACTTTAACCATGATAACCATGATAAGGTGCAGTTCACATATGTAAACAGATGTTATCGGCAAGGACATTTACCAAGTGAACGTGCTGAAAGGAGAATAAAGCAGAGTGCAGCAAGCTTGACATTATGAATACAGATCACAAATGTGCTGGTAGCAGTTATGTCTGTCACAAAGTTTCTGTTATGATCATTTTGTTTTCCTGTTCCTAACTGGTGGGGAGCTCCCAGGTCAGCCTGTTCCGTGTTCCTTGTGCAAAGGTTTAGCAATCGGCTGAACTAAATGGGTGTTCGGCCGAGCTGACCCTCAGGCGGCAGCAAGAAGTCAAACATTTAGCAGCGGCATCACTACCGCTGCTAAATGTGACAGCTTCCCATGACTAAGGTAGCATAGATGTCCCCATACTTTCCCATTACAAGCCCCCAAGACCACCCACCACCCATCCTTGTAACCAATAACTAGACCACACTCCAAATTGGTATAAAATTGCCTTGGCAGCCTTTTATTAACAAATTTGATATATAAAACATATTATACATAAACAATTACCAGAACAAAAGTTGCAGGTCTTTGAAAGCCACACCTTTTATCCGTTACTTGCGGCAGTACTACAACCTGTTAGGCCCCCAGCCGCAACACACACCGCCTCGGGGACAACCACCAACTGACCGCATACACTCCAAAATTAGCTGAATAGAGGACCCACCGTTGCCACCCCTAAAATGTATACCTTCAGTGTTTAAAGCCAAACTCTGGGCACAAAGACTTTATTTAAAATATATTTCGCAATAGCCACAAAGGCTACAAATCCACCAAGTGTACACCAATATTACATTGTAGAGTTAGCATTATCATTATGAGAGCAGAGCTGTGGGAGGGGCTGAGCACACTCCACCCACTACATGTTGCCTGCAGAAAACTACAGGAAGGGGCGGAGGCAAGACCAGTCACCCTGTACAAGGGGAGAGCAGCAGTGACTGGTCTTTATTACAGGAAGCTCTTGCACAGAGGGAAAGTGTCACACTAGATTATTGCACAGATCTGGAAGACATACACAAAGCAGACCAAGTTCCCCCAGCATGAGAAGACATGAGGATTTAAAAGGAAGAGCAGCAAAGAGAAGGGAAACTACCATGGATTACAGTAAGGCACACATTACAGCATTGGTTTATGTTAAGAAATCTGAGGGTTTAATGTCACTTTAAGTTCTGTTGGCTCTGCAGCAAGTGAACCCTGTCCCTGACAACATTATACTTCTATGGGTTCTGGGGAGCATGCTAGCCATTCTTTTAACAAATCCTCATCATGAAACTAAATTGTACATGTGACTGTTTTCTGGCCAATCAGAAAGCCCTGTCCAAAACTAAAATGAAATTCCAAAAGATCCAAAGAATCTGAAATGAAACAATTTTTTTGCTGGCTTCCTTGTCTAGAATTCAGCTGCTGGGAAGTGACCAGAATGCAAAAACGAAAAAATCCACTTTTTTTTTTTTATATCCTAATAAGACTTCTTTTGTTGTTCTGTATTAGTTCTTCATGTGGTCTTCAAATGCTCTGTAGCAACTGATATATTTTCCTTCCAACAAAAATGATTTCAAACAAATTTGTCCATTTGTGGCTTTTTGATTTTTTACCAGTTTAATCATGTATTATAGTTCTAGTGTTGTATATTATATTTAATCATGATCAGTATCACAGGACCTCACCCTCATATCAAGAATTTTTCACGATTGAGAGCCAGCCTCGTCCCCTCCATCGGACTTAAGAGCCCGTTGTATATAGTTCTAGATCTGTCCCCCTCACGTGACCCTCGTACGCCCGTATTATCGGGCTAGATCTAATGACTATTGGTTGTCAATTCCGATGAGTCACCGGGGGCACGCCATTACACAGGCTCCCGGATTGGCCGGAGAGCCACACGCCCATGAGAGGCTTGGGAAGCTCGCCGAGCCTCAGTCTGATTAAAAATAGACGTCAAACTGGGAGGGCGCGGGTACCACTGGCTTTGCCTCTTGATAGGCAGAGCCAGCTGTCAATCACGCAGCGGGGTGGATCAGGACAGTAATGCGGCGGTCTCAGTATACCGTGAACTGTAGCTCGCGATATACTGCGCTTTGGGTCACAGGAGGACGCTAGTTTATGTCCTCCCGTGACCCTTAGGAGAACTATGGGGAAAAACACTAACCCCATAGTTCTCCTTTAATGTCTTCTGATGCAGTGTATTCAGTGTATTCATTTTTTTTACCAGTACACTCTAATTGTGTAAGCTTTTTTTTTCCTTTAACAATCTATTCAGGTTTTATTTTTTTATTTTTTAACCCCTTCATGACTGAGGCCCTTTTTTCAATTTTTGCACCAATGTTATATTCCACATTTAACAATCTATTCAGGTTTTATTTTTTAATTTTTTAATGACAGAAGTAATATTTGTGATTTATGATTACATTAGGCAGCAGAAGTACCCCCTGAAAACCACATAATACAATCTTGTGTAGTACAAATAGCACAGGTCCATGACCTCTGGAATGAGTTGGTGAAGGAATGGGATTTTGAAAGTTTCTTGAAATGTTCCTTTTGTCAGTAGCGGCCAGCGAATAAACGAAATAAGAGAACAATGTACATTTCCTTTACCAACATTGTAAGAGCATTGGGCATAGTCAGCTGACTCAGATCACCCTCTGCTGCATCATAGCTATTTTACAAGATGTCATTTTTTAACAAATGAATTTGCATCCAACTTTTCATACATGACAACTTTACTCATCAAGTTCGAAGATCAATGGAATGTAGCCATGCAATGTGCTTCTCTGAAACTCAGTTTAGTTAAATGCTTCCATTGCCCTAAATAGCCCAGGTGATTAATCGTGCATGCAGAAGATTGTGGGGAAAATGTTTTTCCGGCTCTGCTATGCCTCTGCTAAAATGATGTATTCCTATTACAATGCTAATGTTATAGGATATAGGATAGTATATGCTGGGACTATACACTGTAGATCTCCTTTAAGTTTTGACATTACTTTTAGCAATAATAACCATCAGGATATTTTATATAGTTACATAATTGTCAGTGCCTCTGCATACAATTACTGTAATAACCCGATCAAATTTTGTTTCAACATTTTTTTTATTTTTCGCAGAACTACAATATTTAAGGCTATACAACCCGTGGGCTGAATAAGAAAAACGTATCCCTCTGCTGGGCTATTGTCAGGGCCGTCCCTTTAATGAGGCAGGCTGTTGGCTCAGGTGGCATCTCAATGGGTCACGTGATGGGCGGCCTGCTTGTTGGGGGTCAATGATCCTCTTCATCCCAGACGTTGTCCAGCTTTGATGGTGAGTAGCCGAGAGAGGAGTGACGTCCTGCTGTGTGCAGTGACAAATGCTGTGCGACGGGTATAAGCCTAATTCCTTTCTTTTCATATTTCGAGTTACTTAAAGGCTCAGCCATGGCGCCCACATGACGGCATAATTTGCCAGGGGACATTTTTTTGGGGGGGGGGGGTGGTGTTTGGAATAATGGACTTGTCAAAAACTGTGTTGTGTTTTTTTTCCCCCCAAATAAAGGACTTTGAAGCACGGTGTGGTGTGTTCATTTACTATTTGACTCTTATTTGAGTGAGTAGGGTAATGAGTAGGGATAACAACCACCCCTTATGCATTTGAGGGAGGGGCGAACATCATGCCCGCAGACCCCCACAACCACCAGGCCAGGGTTGTGGGGAAGAGGCCCTTGTCCTCATTAACATGGGACTAGGTGCTTTGCCAGGGGGGTCATGTGGCCTTGTATGATGCAGGAGGGGGTGGGGGGGGGCACACAATTGTCCCTGCCCTTTCCTGCTCTACTTTGGCTGGAGTGCACTACTATGTGCAAGCTGCATAAGTTTCTTAGAGAAGAACTCCAAGCATCATTTTTCTTAACACTTGCAGGGGGAATACCCCAGCACTGCAAGGGTTCAATGCTTGCTTTCCCTAGGCTTGCCTCTCTCCCCCTCTACTGCAGCGGTCTAAAGTCCCGTAAATCATCACGTCCAATACAGTGTGTATAGGAAAGACGTGAGGATGCCGAGGGACATGCCAGGAGAGAGGCTGGAGGGATGGCTGTCACAGCTGGCTGGCTCAGAGGATCAGGTGAGTATAACTTTGTTATTTTTGTACCTAGACCAAAACAAACATGTAACCCTTGCAGTGTGGGGGTAGCACCCCTGCAAGGGTTAGGAAAAGGTTTACCCAGAGATCATCTTTAATACGTCATATCTATCTCTCTACTTTTCTTTTTGGGTCATTGGCAACAGGGGGATTTTTTTGCATACCTGCACAATTTCTCAAGGAAAGCAACTATCTATAAAATATGTCTGTGAAGCTTCTCATTTATCCAGGTCATGATGTATCTGAAGAAAAATGCAATCAACAGAAGGTTGCGATTAACAGATTATGTGGATTGGAGCAACATTCACCATATTTATTCCCAGATAATGTTTGTACAAGTCATTCTGAATTGAGAAAGCTGGTCGGATGTCCAGTGAAACGTCTTCAAGAACAATACAGCAAGTCCAGTTGCCTTGACTTTTCTTTTTTTTATAGATATCTATAACATAGTGTATGATGCCCAGGGCCGTCCCTACCCGCGGGGTGGCTGTTGGGTGGGACAGGTGGCAGTGGCATTTCCGTGCCTGTTAGGTTAGTAATAGTATGGTTATAAAGAATTTCCACATTTATTTAACAGGGCTGCCAATTTTGAACTCGCTGGATTTGTCTCAAACCCATAGTAGTGGAAATCCCTGAACATAATCCCTAGTGTAGAATAAAAAAATCATTGTACACCATTCTGTGCTTATATTCAAAACTGTACTGATGTCACAGAAATGATTATTAATTACACTTTAAACATATTGCAACAAACAAATTAGAAAAACAATACAAAATGTCCTTCTTTTGCTGTGAATGATACGAGCATGAAATATGACCTTCACAGTGCAGCCATTTAGGCAGCACTCATTGAGGTTAGGCAGGGCTGGATAAACATAGGGGCTACTGGAGCGACAGCTCCGGGCCCACGATAGAAAATAGGCCCAGCAGGCCAGATTTCCTTGGTATTCCCGATGGCAATCTGTGCGTGCTGGGCTGAACACAATCAGGCAGAGGCTCCAGCGGCTCCATAATCGGGCGTATCAGGTGGCCCTGTGTGTGTGTGTGTTGTAAAGTAGCAACCACTTTAAAGGAGAACTATGGGGTCAGGGCTTTTCCCCATAGTTCTCCTTAGGCTAACGGGAGGACACAAACTAGCATCCTCCCGTTACCCTAGGCTCAGTATACCGCAAGCTACAGCTCGCGGTATACTGAGACGCCGCAACCGGAGCAGATCCCGACCAGTGGCGTAACCAGAGTTATGGGCGCCCGGGGCAGACATTTTTTTTGCCCCCATCCCCCCATTATATAAAAATCCACTGGAACTGTACCCCCCACATGTTTTATTATTTTTTAATAAACTTTTTAATTTTTTTAATATTTATTAATTAATTTTGTTTTATATATTTTTTACTTTACTTTAAGGGGATTTGGGGAAATATAATGGGTCTAAACAGACCCCTGATATTTCCCTTTTAAAATAGAAAAAGAGATTGAGGACTCTGTGTTCTCAATCTCTTTTTCTGTGTCCACTGTTATCAATTAACAGGAATCCTCTATACTGAGTGTTCCTGTTCATTTATTGAATATAGTATGTTTACTATAACTACAATTATGAATGAACAGGAGGGGATATAGATCACTCCCATTAATCCATACCATGTCCTCAATTATCTACAAACACTCAGCGATCACTGATCACTGAGTATGTAGCCTGCTCTCCTCTCCGACACAGACACACGCTGTCACAGGAGGCTGAGCGAGCGGTGTAGGAAGGAAAGCCCAGCCTCCTGTGACAGCGCTGTCTCCGCCCCCACACCGCTCTGCCGGACTGTGATAGGCGGTTGAGCGGTGTGGGAGGAGAGACACCGGCCGATCACGGCGGTCTCCTCCCGCAGCGCTTGGCCGGCTGTCACTTTCTCTCCTCCCTGCTGGGACAAAGAGCAGCGCCCAGCGGGGAGGAAAGAAATCACGGCTGCGTGGACAAAACAGCAGGAAAATGGCACTTTCGGCATTTAGCCAAAAGTGCCATTTTCGGCCGGCGCCCCCCTTCATCTTTTCGCCCGGGTTGCTACCCCACTGCGCCTAGCCAAAGCCAGACGGACCCAATACTCTAGGTAAGCCAAAGCTGACCTACAAGTAATAGATTTGGGGCTCCCCCCGGAGTGAGACCCCATTTCAGGGGGATGATGAGACCTAATGACTCTAGACTTCAGGGTAGGCCCGAAGACCCACACCCTCCATCCTGTGGAGTGAAAAACAGACAAAAGACCTAGGCTAGACCTTCTGACCTGGTAAAAAAATTTACTCTGGTCTTAGCCAAAACCAGACCAGACCAGACCAGGTAATCCCGTTGAAATCAGGAGGCACTGGGACCCTCAAAATCCCAGACCAAAGGAAGTTTCCCGACACCCACTCTTACATGAGTGGCCCCTCAATTCAGTTTCCGTAACCTTGGACAGGGTTACTCTGCAGCCAGCTATTCTTACTATAAGGCTGGAACAGTGGCACAGTTCCCCTCCTGAACACTGATAAGAACAAATACTGCATTTGATCCTAGCCAAAAGGCTGAGATCATCGTGTGGCAACTGAAATGCAATGGAGTATGCACTGGGTGCATAGTGTGCAATGGGTCCCTCAAAGAAGGCTACAATCAAAGAACGCAAACACGCCCGCCCCTGGGTGACCTTTTGCCACCAAGTGAGATTCAATGGGAATTCAGCATTAAAAGGTCACAGATGATTATGTGGTTTAAATTAGAGGTGCACTGAAATGGAAATATCAAAACCGAAACGGAACCGAAATAAAAAAAATTGTCAGGCCGAAACCGAAAATGTTTTTTTATTTTAATTTTTTCACATTTTTTAAATATTTTACTGTTATTTATCTTTTATAAACTTTTTTAAAAATTAACTTTTTTATTTTTATTTCTTAATTCATTTTTATTAAATATTTTTATTTTTTACTTTACTTTTAGGGGCTATGGGGAAATATTAGAGGTCTAAACAGACCCCCAGGGGCGGACTGACAATCATGAATGAACAGGAGATGATGTAGATCTCTTCCCATTCATTCATAATTGACAATATAGTCACCATACCATATCCTCAATTATCTACAAATACTCAGAGATCACTGATCGCTTGTACTCGCTCTCCTTTCTGACAGCTGTCACAGTGCTCTCCTCCCGCAGCGCTAGGCCAACTATCACACTTTCTCTCCTCCCCGCTGGGACACAGAGCAGTGCCCAGCCGGGAGAAAAGAAATCAGGGATGCGCCGATGTATCGGCACAAAAATTGCACTTTCGGGATTTAGCCAAAAGTGCCATTTTCAGCTGATATATCGGTGCATCCATGGTTTGAAACCATGCCCCCTTTGATGTTGTGGCCTAATACAGAAATAGCAAAATTGTAGTAAATGTGCTCTCAAGTGTATTATCAGCTTTAACCTACTTTATGTTTTTTACCTCTTTATGATAAAAAAATGTGTCAGAGGCGGGTTGTAGAGAAGGAGACCACAGAGAAAAATAGTTGGACTTGACAGATGTTGATCTTTTTTAAACCTAAATAATTATGTACTATGTGATTATACTAGTACATAGTGCCAGGAAGTATTCACCATTGGGGAATTGTCAGCAAACAAATCTTTTTATGGTACGGAGGCTGGATGTGCTGTTATACGCTCTTCTCCGAAATAATGATGGAAAGAAAACACCTTCAGAGTCGGTAATGTGCCCATGAAGGCAAGAGCAGCACCTAAACATGGAAGAGATGGCTTCTATTACTCTTATATAACCTGAGTGTTCATGTTGTTCACCAGACACTGAGTTAAGTGTGATACGTCAGTGCTTTCACCGTCAGCTAGAACGTGGAAATAAATTCATGAAAACTGAGAAGATCAGAGGATTGTGTGAATTATGTGCTCTCAAATGTTATATTTAGAGGCGTTCAGGGAGACAAGCAGCAGATGGCATCTTTCTTGTACAACTGGCTAAAAAAATGTTGTTAGCTCCAAACTTTTACATCTATCTTAAAAATAAAATTTTTCAGTGCAGCTGTGCCTTTGCCCTGGCCCACAGCTACATCACTAAAG
>NW_017306583.1:1141298-1144822 GCF_000935625.1 Nanorana parkeri
GGGGGGGGGGTAGCAGGCAGAGCAGCATGGCCGCAATGTTTGCAGTGTGCCTGCCGACTCCTTTCTGGCCAGAGTGTCCCAGGTTGCAAAGACCTGGGCGGGGAGATTTGTAATGGTCATATAGATCTCCCTGCCCAGCTCTTAGCAACATGGGGCGCTCTGGCTGGTGTCCCGCCCAGCTCCTGGCAAACAGTGACATCACTCCTGGCAAGCAGAGACACACTGGTTGCCAGGAGCTGGGCGGGACACCGGCCAGAGCGGTGGCATCACTCCTGCATGCCTTGGTGGCGGTATCACTCTCCACCAGCACCCGACTGTTTGTCTGGACCAGGGGGGTCCCGAGCCTGGGCGTCACCCAGAGTGGAGACCGGGTGACACCCCGCCGTGACGTCATCGCACAGACGTGTAATGTTGCCGAGCGCATGCACAATGACGTCTTCGCACATGTGCGGGCGTCTTATTGAGAGAGGAGGAGACCTTCACCCGGTAGGATGATGTACACTGCCGGGTCCCCTCCTCTCTCCTGACACTGTTGGGCTCTCGGTCCGTGACCGAGTGCCTGGTTTTCATAGGGGGTGACACCAAAATGACTGTCAGTCATTTTGGTGTCACCAGTGTGCGGGCCGCACATCCCGCACCCCCCCTTGTGACACCACTGGTCTGAACTGAATTTTCACAGTAAAGTGGAATTTTATCTACACAGCTACATAATGCACATTCCATACATGTCTTGACTACTATAACTTCTATTGCCCCACATCCCTAACTTCCTAAGATCATACCATGTGCATAAACTATTGGGACTTTTCTGGTGCTATCTTAATAGATTCACACAACATACTCCTTATAGAAAATCTTTTGTTTTATTATACATAAGGGAAAGGTGCTCATTATCTTAAAGAACTTAGCAAAGTCAAGAAAACAATTACTGTCTAACAAATACTTATTATTATGCGATCACTCCATCATATGCAATTATAAACGTTGTTATTACTAGGTGTCAGCCATGTCCACCCGCAAATCAATACTGCAGACTAAAACACATAACTGATAATTGTGCTCATCCAGAGTTTAGATCTTAGGTCTGGCCTCTCCCACCCGTACAAGATTGTGTATTCCGGTTGTTGGAGTTCTTCTTTGCTGCAGGTTCCTTGTTGCCTGCTGCTTTCTAGCGTGAGTGAGAGGGCAGAACGTTTTTCTGAAAAGAGCCTGGATTGGTAAAGTTCCCTGGCGGGCTGTACTGGGCCACAATAAAGTAGACCTTCTTGCCATCTGTGGCCACCCCATAGCCAACCTCCTTCGAGTCTTTCCACACAACCTGAGTGAAGTGGCCTAAAGAAAGATATTTTTATGTTTATTATCAGAGAAAATGAAAGCTATTATTTTGCATTCAAAAGTGCTGAATATACAAGCCTAACTTTCAACATATAACACGTTTATATAATCACCAGAGAGTCAGGAGTGAACAGCAAGTGTGTAGTACAAATAGATAAAACAAAAAAGATCTGCGCCAGTGATGATGCAAAAAAAAGTGAAAAAGAGCTCCTAAGCACTAAAATGATATCAAGCATGTGCCAAGATGAAGAAACAATCAAATATAAACAGTGAAAAATACAACAATGATTATAGGCTGAACTCTACCTTGACAGTAATGGGGAAGTCCCTTAGTGTGTATGAATGTTACGTTTGATGCTCCAGACCCCTGACGTAGTCGCGCTGGACGTAACGTATGTAGGGCGGAGCATCTGACGTCATCACTTCAGTGAAGCCGGACGGACGGGAGATGAAATACATTTGCTGTACTCTAGTACATTGAAGGAATCCCCTGTGGGAATCTTATATGCTGGTTTTCTCTTGCCATTGTGTGAGTACTTGTTTTTATCTAATACATTTTATATTTTTGGATGGTACGCACCAGGGGCTGACTGGCAACTTTTAGCCTGGTGGGCAAGTACAACCCAGAGGCCCATTGTGCAGCAACTTGGCCCCCCTCCCGCTCTGCCTCTTCCCCCGCCCCTGCCTGCCACTTTTGCCATCCATGTAACGGTAGTGTGAATGGTCGGGTGATGTGAGGACTCCTAGTAAGTCCATGAAAGGGGTGACTGGCTGGGAATGTGCATTGCATTAACCCCTTAATGACCGAGGCCTTTTTTCGTTTTTTGCACCCATGTTATAATCCACGTTTTAGGCCTGAAAATTACTTCAAACCCCCAAACATTATATATTTTCTGAAAGCCAAGACCCTATAGAATATAATGGCGGCAGTTCCAAATTTTTATGTTGCACGATATTAGCGCAACGTATTATCAAACCCAAAAGTTTAGTGAAAAATGCACTTAAGTTGAATTTAGTGCCCCAAAACACAATACGAAATCAAAAGATCTTGCTGCACTCCTTACCGGAGTCAAAAAAAGACCCGTATGGACGGGTGGGTGCTTGTAGTGCCCGCGGATGGCACAGTGAAGAGATAAGATAGAAAATAACATCACCAGCACTCCAAGGGATAATTAACAATAGTCAATTCATTGGCACATTGCCATTCAACTGCAAGCGTTTTCGGGGCCTCAGAGGAAAAAACGTATTTATGGGCAGCCCCCTGCGCCCCCTCCGCAGCCTCCCCCCAGGCCCCCCCACTGGTCCCGAGGTCCGCTGTGCCCGGAACGAGCCTGGGACCAGCATGGGGGCTCTGTGACAGAGGATCAGAGGGAGATCGGTACACAATATCCCCCTGGTCGCCTCTCTGGTGTCAGAATGCGGAAGTGATGTATATTACATCACTTCTGCATTCTTGTGTCACTCTCCAGCTTCTGTAGCTGGAGAGAAGCTTGTGAACCAGATCTCTGCTTCATCAGCTTCTTTGGGGGTCCCTAGGGGATATTATGGGTCTTGGAGACCCGGAGGTCTAGA
Source organism: Nanorana parkeri (assembly GCF_000935625.1). Taxonomy (NCBI): domain Eukaryota; kingdom Metazoa; phylum Chordata; class Amphibia; order Anura; family Dicroglossidae; genus Nanorana; species Nanorana parkeri. The sequence goes on from NW_017306583.1 coordinate 1,144,206, forward strand.
TAAAGAGGACCTGTCACATCTCTTTGCTATCACATAGGGGGTTTCTTAGCCCCCTATGTGATAACAGTACAGTTAAGTGTGGGGAAAAAACATAGGAGGAAAAAAAAATAAAAAAATTAAAGTCACACATGAAAAATAATTAAGTCCCCACCCATACATACACGCATGCAAACATGTGTTTGGGTGCGCATACGTGCGAAAACGACGATTGCGCCCATTACGCCGCACGTTACATATTGCTGCGAACGTCGAGGTGAGAGCAATCATTCTAGGGCCATACATCAATGATAATACTAAAGTGATGAGCAGTAAAAGCTTTTAAAGCGTCGCCTATGGTAAATTTTGGGTATGATATTTGTTTGCGATTGTGTGGGTGCGGGCAATTTTAAGGCTTGACATGTTTGGTGTCTATTTACCCGACGTGATCCCATCTTTTATATTTTACACAAAAATTGGGTAATAATAACGGTTTCCTAACAATGAAAAAATACTTTTTTTCCCAACATTTTCAGTAATTTTTCCTTAATATAGTAAAAAATAAAAACCCCCCAGTGGTAATAAAATACCATGAAAAGAAAGCTCTATGTGTCCCCAAAAAATGGTATGAAATTAATTTA
>NW_017306583.1:1146255-1152797 GCF_000935625.1 Nanorana parkeri
GCACTATGTGTTTTCCGCTTTGTTTCTTCTCGATCTGATGAGTTCATCTACGACCTGAAAGGATCTATTTTACTGTGATACTACGGGCCTCCCTCCCCCCCCTAAGAAGAGAAAACGCGCTTGAGACCTACTCTGTGGGTCCACAGACCCAGGTGAGCACTAAGGATGGGATTGGGCCAGTGCGCAGTACTGTCAGTACCAAATCACAGGTACTGAGACATTTCCCGATCTCTGCAGCTGCGGACCAGGAAAATGTCTTAGTACCTGTGATTGGCGCTGCGCGCTGTTAGCTTCCTGGCGGGCTCGGCACGTGGAGCTGCGAACACGCCCGAGCCCATCCTTAGTGAGCACTCCTTTGTAATTTGTGCATTCACTTGGTGGCGGTGAAGGATTATCAAAGAGTCTGTTGTCCTGCACACTATAAAGTCTCCCTTCTTCAGCTCGGCACATTATTGCATATATACCTTGGAAGAATGCTAAACTCAGAATGAACAGGTTTCATGTTAGCCCATTGCACAGAAGCTGACTTTTGTGGGATTCACTTTCCTCCATAATCTATCGTCAGAAGGAAAGGTCATCAATGACAGCTTGAGTATGCTCTCAGGAATGTATCAATGACAGCTTGTGTATCCTCTCAGTAATGTAATGCTTTCATTTATAAACAGTCTGATTTTGGATCACTAGATGTCACTGTTGTATGCTAACATTTAAAACAACTATTCACATCCAGAGCAGTGAGGGAATTTGTTGAGAACTGATTTACACTTTGGTGATCCATTACCATGCGTTAACGCACATTACTTCCCATTTAATGTGCATTGCATTAACCCCTTAATGACCGAGGCCTTTTTTCGTTTTTTGCACCCATGTTATAATCCACGTTTTAGGCCTGAAAATTACTTCAAACCCCCAAACATTATATATTTTCTGAAAGCCAAGAACCTATAGAATATAATGGCGGCAGTTCCAAATTTTTATGTTGCACGATATTAGCGCAACGTATTATCAAACCCAAAAGTTTAGTGAAAAATGCACTTAAGTTGAATTTAGTGCCCCAAAACACAATACGAAATCAAAAGATCTTGCTGCACTCCTTACCGGAGTCAAAAAAAGACCCGTATGGACGGGTGGGTGCTTGTAGTGCCCGCGGATGGCACAGTGAAGAGATAAGATAGAAAATAACATCACCAGCACTCCAAGGGATAATTAACAATAGTCAATTCATTGGCACATTGCCATTCAACTGCAAGCATTTTCGGGGCCTCAGAGGAAAAAACGTATTTATGGGCAGCCCCCTGCGCCCCCTCCGCAGCCTCCCCCCAGGCCCCCCCACTGGTCCCGAGGTCCGCTGTGCCCGGAACGAGCCTGGGACCAGCATGGGGGCTCTGTGACAGAGGATCAGAGGGAGATCGGTACACAATATCCCCCTGGTCGCCTCTCTGGTGTCAGAATGCGGAAGTGATGTATATTACATCACTTCTGCATTCTTGTGTCACTCTCCAGCTTCTGTAGCTGGAGAGAAGCTTGTGAACCAGATCTCTGCTTCATCAGCTTCTCTGGGGGTCCCTAGGGGATATTATGGGTCTTGGAGACCCGGAGGTCTAGATAAAGAGGACCTGTCACATCTCTTTGCTATCACATAGGGGGTTTCTTAGCCCCCTATGTGATAACAGTACAGTTAAGTGTGGGGAAAAAACATAGGAGGAAAAAAAAATAAAAAAATTAAAGTCACACATGAAAAATAATTAAGTCCCCACCCATACATACACGCATGCAAACATGTGTTTGGGTGCGCATACGTGCGAAAACGACGATTGCGCCCATTACGCCGCACGTTACATATATCTGCGAACGTCGAGGTGAGAGCAATCATTCTAGGGCCATACATCAATGATAATACTAAAGTGATGAGCAGTAAAAGCTTTTAAAGCGTCGCCTATGGTAAATTTTGGGTATGATATTTGTTTGCGATTTTGTGGGTGCGGGCAATTTTAAGGCTTGACATGTTTGGTGTCTATTTACCCGACGTGATCCCATCTTTTATATTTTACACAAAAATTGGGTAATAATAACGGTTTCCTAACAATGAAAAAATACTTTTTTTCCCAACATTTTCAGTAATTTTTCCTTAATATAGTAAAAAATAAAAACCCCCCAGTGGTAATAAAATACCATGAAAAGAAAGCTCTATGTGTCCCCAAAAAATGGTATGAAATTCATTTAAGTACAGAGTTGCATGACAGAATAAATGTCAGTCAAAGTACCGCAGCGCTGAATAGTGAAAAATGGCCTGGCCAGGAAGGGGGTGTAAACACCTGATCTTTAAGTGGTTAAAAGCTCCTACAGGTCGTCAGTTTTGAGATACAAATACATATTGGCCCTAGAATTATTGCTCTCACTCAGGTGTGCTCGGTGATACCCAACATGTGTAGTACGATCATCGTTTTCCTACGTAGGCACACCAGACACGTGTTTACGTTTTGACGCATGTGCTCGTGGGGGCTGGGGGACTTTTAAAAATTTTTTTTCATTATTTTTACATTTTATTATTATTTTTAAAAACTGTTATTTATATATATTTTTTACTTTACTTTAATTGCTACCACATGGGGGGCTTACAAGCTCCCCATGTGATAGAAGATTGGTGGTGATAGGTACTCTTCAAAAGGTGATACTGGGGTTCCAAAGACCCCTAGTATGACCTTTACACTCTAAATAAGCTATCGAAGTGCAGATCGCACTTCAATAGCTTATTGCTGAGCTTCAGGAGCACAGCAATGACAGCTATGGGACCGGAAGTGATGCAATAGGTGTCGCTCCCATAGAAATCGGTGAACGGAGGTTTGCAGATCTCCTCCCCAGCTCCCCACCAACATCCAAGACGCCGGGCTCGTAGGAGGGGCAGCATAGCCCGGGAAACACAGCGGGGGTGTCAGACAGGGGGTGGCCCATTTACCGGCCTGGAAAATCGATCTGGCGACAGCTGAGTCACCAGAATCGCTTCTATTGTAAAGCCGACAGTTGGCTTTACAAATGTAAACATAGTCCCAGCATCTTTAGTCGATGGGAGTCTGTTTAAACAGGCCCGATGTCACTAAGGGGTTAAGGCAGCACATTCATTATAATGGGCAGCCAACCTTTTTTAGCAACATTTTACACCACGTGCCACATAATGAATCCAACAATTTCTTCCTTCCTACCCATCTTCTTTCCTTCCATTTATCCCTCCCTCCTTCCTTGCTTCCTTCCTCTTTAATGCACATACATGTGAGCATGCTGTGAATTTTCCTCACCTGTGTTGCTGGCGAAGCCGGGTCTGCTGTAGTTGTAGTTCTCGACCTCTTTGTACCAGCTGTCAACTGCTTCATTACCTAAACACAATAAAAAGACTCAGTGACGTTGTGTCTGCAGTCCGATAGAAGGCAGTGTAGCACCAATAGCGTACCATGTGGAAATGGTTTGTGTGTGACACTACGTTACCCTCAGTGACATTGTCTCTGCAGTCTGATGGAAGGCAGGGTAGTGCCAATGGTGTACCATGTGTGAAGTGGGTTGTGTGTGACACTACGTTACCCTCAGTGACATTGTCTCTGCAGTCTGATGGAAGGCAGGGTAGTGCCAATGGTGTACCATGTGGAAGTGGGTTGTGTGTGACACCATGTTACCCTCCGTGACATTGTCTCTGCAGTCTGATGGAAGGCAGGGTAGTGCTGATGGTGTACCATGTGAAAGTGGGTTGTGTGTGATACCACGTTACCCTCAGTGACATTGTCTCTGCAGTCTGATGGAAGGCAGGGTAGTGCCAATGGCATACCATGTGGATATGTGTTGTGCTGACACCATATTATCCACAGTGACAATGTCTCTGCAGTCCGATGGAAGGCAGGGTAGTGCTGATGACGTACCTGGCAGATCCCGGGGGTTGGAAGAACTCTTGTAGTATATGTTTTCCCCCAGGCCCGATTTGCTGTGCTGTAGGCCTCTGATGGACAGTAGGTGGTCAGCCCACTTCTGCGCATGATCTGGGGCTCTCTCTAGTTTTCCCTTTGCCCTGCTAGCCTATCTGCCTGGTGCTCCTCAAAGGCAGCCAGGCCACACAGGACCCCGAGACAGCTCCTTGCTTCAAAATCCTGTTTGGCTGCTGAAGAGGCTCCACAGACCAACTCACGGACCACATCCTGGATTACCATCCTGTGCGGACCCCTCTCTTGCTGCAAAGTGACCGGACGCCCTCAGCGCGAGTGCCCCTTCCTAGCTGTACCTTATTGCCATTTACACTTTGCTGTGCCCGGATTGCTGCCCTGTAACCCTGGCCTATCTATCTATCTATCTATCTATCTATCTATCTATCTATCTATCACCCAGTCTAACTAACTCATACACTTGCATTGTGGGAAGAAGCACAATCACGATGTAGCATTGCACAGAAGGAAGCAGAGTCTGCATATATAATTTCAAATATGGCTGCCCCATGTTCATATAATAAATACAAATTAAAACTACTATACTTTTTAAATGTCAAATTTAAAAAAATATTTGCGGATTCTTCATACCTTGCTTTTGCAGACGCAGTCCGGCAAACTTCTGGTTTAATGCCATGACCTATTTGCTGATGGGTAACTTTACACTGTGAGAAAAGAAAGTAGTTTTAATGCCAGAAACTTTTCCAACCACTAAATCTTTTGAATATATATAAACCATAACTGCATTACATTTAGATTAGTTTTCACCTTTCTTTATTGCATCTCAGTGCTGCCGATCTCCTGCAGCTTAATTGAAGCCACTGTCTGAATACAATAGCCAGCAGTGGAGATCCCTCTTTGGACATGGATGGAGGAATAAAGTGTTTTTCTCTAGTTCAGCACGCTGGCCAAACGAGAGCAACCTTGCTGTATGTGGCCAGCCGAACTATTAGGCTGAGTTTGAGCTTTACGCCAATAATAAAAAATAGTTTTGTTGAAGGGTCCCATACAGTGTAAAGTGCATGCCGGACATCCAAGGGCATCACAGACCTGTTATTACCTTTGTGTGGCTGAATGCCACCTGTCCCTCTAAGAAGTTGGATGCAGACCAACATTGGTTGGTCCACCATCTAATAACAGCCATGCACTACCACCCTGACAAAGCAGTAATATGGCAAAAGGCCATACAGACATTGCAGGGGCATTTTGTACCTACCGCGGCTGTACTTCACCAATAGATCAGTGAGCACGGAACCTAAGCGACCAAACAGTAATCCACCATTTAAAACTGCTAAAGGATTATTTCTGCATGGTTGCTGTAGGTTTGTTACTAAACGTGTCCATTCTTTTAAATCTACTTTAATAGTAGACTATTAACAACAACAAAATTATATATATATATATATTTTTTTTTTAATTTCCTTTTCTTTTAAATGATATTTCCATCAAAAATCTTAAGGACAGCATACAAGCTCTAAAAAGCTATTTAAATTACAGATAGGATAATTGGGGTTATCAGTCATTGTTTCAATCTTTGCCCTTGTAAATGCCCTAAGTCACAGGTGACATGTCTTACCTGCGATTGCTCCAAAAAGCCTTTTGGTACTAGATGCCGGCTGGAGGTGTAGACTCTCTCTGTCCTGACCTGACACTCAGGAGATGCAGGTAGTTTAGTCACTCACCTTGCAGCTACTATATATGTGTATGCGAGCTTATCATCACACCTACACCGTCCCTCCCATTATACACACTAGTACAGGTTTGTGACCAGGAGCAAGTAAAACCCGACTTCTAGCTGGAAAAGCCAGAAACTCCTGATCAGAATAATTGTTTTATAGAAAACGTTAAATGATTTCAGGAACCGGAAGCAGGTAGCCAGTGCATCTATTTAGTTTTAATAAATATGGTCTGGTACTGAAGAGGTAAGCCTGACCTTCCACATGTTATAATCTGACTGTTTGGTCCCCTTTAGAATTACCTTTAGATCCCCTATAGATTTAGAGGGTCTACCTGACTGGGTATATAAATTGAATGGATTGGTTAGGGAGGATCCCACACTATGGAGCTTTTGGCACATCTGCAGGTGATCAGAGGGCGTCCACCAATGAAAGACAGGAATCCTTGGTAGCAGCTAATCAACTGGTAAAGACAGAGAAAGAATATAGCCACTGCCTTAAAGAAAAGAAGTCTGGAATAGGCATTAGTGGGAATTCGGATCTCCAATGTACAGTTGTTACTATGATGCAGGTCTACCTCTCGGCGATAGATGTAGGTGCTGTTATACACTTGTATACTCTCTCTGCCAGAGCAATATTGTCAGTCCTGTGTCAAGCTTTAAAGAGTCACTGTTAGCTTGCCCATGCAGGACAAGGTGACAGTGTCTTTGAAAAGCCCCCCAATTCACTGGTACTTACCCTGCCAATGACCCCCCCTTGCCACTCCTTCCATCACAGCGTCTTCTGGTGTCAGAGGTGAAAGGTGACATCACTCACTCATTGGCTGGTAGATCTCAGTACTGACATAGGTGACTGGTGAGGAACACACATGCTCTTCCGTACTCAGCAGTACTAGGTAATGTCA
>NW_017306583.1:1152811-1182559 GCF_000935625.1 Nanorana parkeri
AAAAACAATAATAATGATTATTATTATTTAAATATAATAATTGAAATAATGATTGCATTAATTAAATTGTTAATGATATACCCAAAACTTTTTAGTGGTTTTCAGGCACAGAGTTTAATCTGTTTGCTGATTGGCTGACGTGTGCTGGGAAGGTGCACCTTTCTTTAAAAATCTAGTTTTTGATTGCTGGGACACCCCAGAGATCTTTAGTTGCCTTTTGGTTGTGCTGTACTTCTTGTGTGTCTCTGCACCTTTACGGAGGTATTTGCTACCCCTAGGCATACCTGTCTTTAAGTTAAGGGCCACACTATACAGAGGGTCCTTGGTGGAGCAGTGTGGCTTGCACATAGATCTTCCAACTAACACCTTAGTGGTGTATGCATAGGGGTCTATTTATAAAAAAAAAGTGCATAGCTATTCGTCCATCAAAACTGCATGTACATTCGTTCTGTAAAAATTAAACAGCTGTTGTGAGAAAGAGGTAAAATTGTCTATCTCTGTAGCAGCAATCCGGAGTTCTCTAGAATTGTTACATTGTATTTCTTGTTACTAAGATGTATTTATGAGACATGTGCGCCGGCAAAAAAAATAGTTTCGGGGGGCGTGGCTAGCGCGCGACTGCTATGGACGTGTAGTCCGTGAGCTCCGCACATTCGGACCAAACGGCACTCATATCAGCCGATAGGAGAGCATGGAGATCAGCGCCCAGCACACAGGCAAGACGTCGGGACTTACCGGAGACATGTCCCGCAAGCGGAAAGAGGGGAGACGGCCGAAAAAACTAACGGCCTTCTTCAAGGCCTCCGCCACGAGACATACCAAAGATGGCGGCGGCCCGCCTTCCTCTCCGGCTCCGACTTCACTTGCGACGGGGTCATCACAGCGCCGGCACCTACAGGGACACAGCCCCTCCTCAGACTCGGGGACATCTCCCCCATCAGGAGAGCCTTCCTCACAGGCTTCCTCTGCTGCCGGGAGCCCGGCGAAATCAAAGGCCCGCATGATGATAGGGCATGTCACTGCCACTAAGGTGAGCCAGCTTTCATTATCTTTAGATGATACCAGAGAGCTGGAGGGGTCGATCAATGGATTCCCTACCTCTAATCAGCCAGTGCTGGACACCACTCTCAAGGATATGCTCATCTCTTTGCACAGTGCTATTCATACTGATATGGTCACCCTGGTTCAAGACCTCCGCACTGATGTATCGGCCATAGGGAGCAGGGTGGATCATGTGGAGTGCAAGATGGATGAATTTGCGTCCACTATAAATGATATCATTGACTCCCATGAAAACACCAGGGATGAAGTAGGCTGGCTTAAAGCTAAACTAGCGCACCTAGAAGATAGGTCCCGCCGAAATAATATTAAGATCAGGGGCATACCTGAGACCATCGCACAGCAAGACCTGCGCTCCTATGCTGCCACCTTATTCAGAATCCTACTTCCAGATGTAACAGACACACAATTGATGATTGACAGAATTCACAGGCTTCCGAAACCAGCGTTCTTGCCAGAAAAAATACCAAGAGATGTCATTCTGCGGGTACATTTCTTCCATACTAAAGAGCAGGTGATGACTAAAGCAAGATTGAATTCTGCTCTCCCTGACCAATATTCGAAACTACAATTTTTCCCAGACCTGTCACAAAATACGCTGAGTTGGCGTAAAAGTATGGCTCCTATTACCATGGTGCTACGTAACCACAACATCCCTTATAGATGGGGATTTCCTACAAAAATTCTACTCACCAACAGAGGCGCTTCACATGTTATCGCCTCTCTAGCGGAGGGTGTTGCGATGCTACATCTTTGGAATATCAACCCCGAAGAAGACCCAGTACAAACATCATCACCTGATCCAAGGAAACTGGTACCGGAATGGAGGAAAGCCAAGAAGTCTGGTCCCCCACGCCCCTAAGCGGGGACTGCTCTCCATTACAGAAGCACCATTCGGGGACGGACCTGCTATTTTCAAGAGAGTGCCGAGATGGTCTGATGTAGCCCAGAAATACTGTTTTGCCCTCGTTCAAAGTTGAGCAGTATTGCACTGCATACGTTGTTTAACTGGTTTACTGCGATCCGCAGCTTTCAAATGCTGACATTGCGGTTACCTGTTTATCCGGAGTTCTCTAGAATTGTTACATTGTATTTCTTGTTACTAAGATGTATTTATGAGACATGTGCGCCGGCAAAAAAAATAGTTTCGGGGGGCGTGGCTAGCGCGCGACTGCTATGGACGTGTAGTCCGTGAGCTCCGCACATTCGGACCAAACGGCACTCATATCAGCCGATAGGAGAGCATGGAGATCAGCGCCCAGCACACAGGCAAGACGTCGGGACTTACCGGAGACATGTCCCGCAAGCGGAAAGAGGGGAGACGGCCGAAAAAACTAACGGCCTTCTTCAAGGCCTCCGCCACGAGACATACCAAAGATGGCGGCGGCCCGCCTTCCTCTCCGGCTCCGACTTCACTTGCGACGGGGTCATCACAGCGCCGGCACCTACAGGGACACAGCCCCTCCTCAGACTCGGGGACATCTCCCCCATCAGGAGAGCCTTCCTCACAGGCTTCCTCTGCTGCCGGGAGCCCGGCGAAATCAAAGGCCCGCATGATGACAGGGCATGTCACTGCCACTAAGGTGAGCCAGCTTTCATTATCTTTAGATGATACCAGAGAGCTGGAGGGGTCGATCAATGGATTCCCTACCTCTAATCAGCCAGTGCTGGACACCACTCTCAAGGATATGCTCATCTCTTTGCACAGTGCTATTCATACTGACATGGTCACCCTGGTTCAAGACCTCCGCACTGATGTATCGGCCATAGGGGGCAGGGTGGATCATGTGGAGTGCAAGATGGATGAATTTGCGTCCACTATAAATTATATCATTGACTCCCATGAAAACACCAGGGATGAAGTAGGCTGGCTTAAAGCTAAACTGACGGACCTAGAAGATAGGTCCCGCCGAAATAATATTAAGATCAGGGGCATACCTGAGACCATCGCACAGCAAGACCTGCGCTCCTATGCTGCCACCTTATTCAGAATCCTACTTCCAGATGTAACAGACACACAATTGATGATTGACAGAATTCACAGGCTTCCGAAACCAGCGTTCTTGCCAGAAAAAATACCAAGAGATGTCATTCTGCGGGTACATTTCTTCCATACTAAAGAGCAGGTGATGACTAAATCAAGATTGAATTCTGCTCTCCCTGACCAATATTCGAAACTACAATTTTTCCCAGACCTGTCACAAAATACGCTGAGTTGGCGTAAAAGTATGGCTCCTATTACCAAGGTGCTACGTAACCACAACATCACTTATAGATGGGGATTTCCTACAAAAATTCTACTCACCAACAGAGGCGCTTCACATGTTATCGCCTCTCTAGCGGAGGGTGTTGCGATGCTACATCTTTGGAATATCAACCCCGAAGAAGACCCAGTACAAACATCATCACCTGATCCAAGGAAACTGGTACCGGAATGGAGGAAAGCCAAGAAGTCTGGTCCCCCACGCCCCTAAGCGGGGACTGCTCTCCATTACAGAAGCACCATTCGGGGACGGACCTGCTATTTTCAAGAGAGTGCCGAGATGGTCTGATGTAGCCCAGAAATACTGTTTTGCCCTCGTTCAAAGTTGAGCAGTATTGCACTGCATACGTTGTTTAACTGGTTTACTGCGATCCGCAGCTTTCAAATGCTGACATTGCGGTTACCTGTTTCTAAGTTTTTGTTTCTGTTTTTTGTCTTTTTGGATTCACACATTCAATGTCTAGGCAATGGAGACTCGGCTACACCATCATGCCAGAACACAGGGGTGGATGTACCAAGGGGGATCCTTTGGACCTACCACTGCCTTATTGCTGTTCCAATCGATTATGTAAGTTTTGCGGCCACTGCTCATATTGACTTCCCTATAGGATGGCTTTAAAGATACTTTCACATAATGTCAGAGGACTTAACCACCCGGCTAAACGTGCATGGCTCTGGAAGGAGGCCCTTCAATACGGGGCTGATATAATCTGTGCACAAGAAACCCACTTTAGACGTGATTATGTCCCGAGATGTTGTCACAAAGACTTTAATACGATATACTGTACCTGTCTACTATGCCTACTAAGAAAAAGAGGGAAGTATTGCTAGCAGTAAGAAACACAGTGTCTTTTATCCCCAAAGAGGTGATACTAGATGATATGGGTAGATATATTATATTGGTGGGTGTGTTTGACATTGTAATATATACCATAGTCAATGTATATGCTCCGAACACTCATCAGTTACGTTTTCTTAATAAGCTTGTCGCTAAGATATCAAAAGTTAAACAGGGCTCCTTGATGATATGTGGAGATTTTAATCTCGTGGTTGACGCTGGTGTTGATAGCTCATGTATAAACGCACGTAATGCCCCAAATTTATCTTCTTTTCTGGCTAGAGAACAACTATATGACGCCTGGCGTTGCTTCCACGCGAGTGAGCGAGACTACACATATCATTCAATGGTCCATAATTCCTATTCGAGAATAGACATGTTTTTGGTGGAGTTGTCTCTTCTCCAGAGGTCTCACAAATCTGAAATCGGATCTATAACTTGGTCGGACCATGCTCCGACTACGTTACATATATCCAAGAACTGCAATAGTAAAGGTCAACGCCTTTGGAGAAATGACACTTTCCTATTTAAAAATGTTGAAAATGTCTCTGCTATGAAAAACTCTCTGACTGATTTCTTCTCCATCAATGATGGCTCTGTGTCAGATCCTGCAATTCTTTGGAACTCACACAAAGCTTATATGCGTGGTGTTATTATACAAATAGGAGCGAGGTTAGCAATAAGTAGATCCAAAGAGTTAACAGATATTTTAACATCCATCCAAGACTTGGAGATTAGAAATAAAAGATCCCCAGATCAGGCCTTGACTGCGGAATTACATAAATTCCGACACAGATTACGGATTTTACTATTGGATAGATATGAGCGCTATTCTCAGAAGTTACGCCTTACGTATTATTCAAACGCTAACAAGGCTGGAGCATTTTTAGCGCGACAGATCAAAGGACGACGCACTGTATCTAACATACCATACATTCTCGAGGCCAACACGACAAGGAAATACACACATCGCCAAGAGATAGCTGATCAGTTTGCTGAGTACTACGAGTCCTTGTATAATATCAAAGATGACCCTGACACTCCCCAACCTTCATCCACAGATATAGCTGGCTTTTTATCTTCAGTAAACCTACCAAAGGTGTCGGAACAACAGCTACTTTCCCTCAATGCTCCTATCACAACGGAAGAAATAATAGCTCATATTGCCAAACTACCGGCTCATAAATCTCCGGGGCCGGACGGCTTCTCTGGGGAATATTATCAGTTGTTTGGAAGCTTGCTGGCACCGTATTTACTGCCTGTATATCGGAACGCCATGCAGACAGCCTCCTTCCCTTCTGAGATGCTGCGGGCCACGATTATAACTCTACCCAAACCAGGAAAAGATCCGCTCTATCCCCCAAATTTTCGCCCAATATCTTTATTAAATACGGATATAAAACTCTATGCCAAAATCCTAGCAAGTAGGCTAAATGACCTCCTTCCCACCTTGATCGGACCCGATCAAACCGGTTTTATCAAGGGGAGACAGGCTCCTGACGCCACGAGACGTCTCCTTAATGTAATTCATTACGCTGAAAAACATAGAATTCCTTCCCTTCTATTGACATTAGACGCAGAAAAAGCGTTCGATAGAGTATATTGGGGATATATGGAACAGGTGCTTACTAAATTCTGATTTTCAGGATATGTTTCACAGGCTATTTTGGCCCTATACTCTTGCCCCTTAGCACAGGTATATACGTCGGGTGTACTCTCCAAAACATTCTCCATCACGAACGGCACAAGACAGGGCTGTCCCCTTTCTCCCCTGATCTTTGACCTCATGATGGAACCCTTCGCCAAGTCAGTTAGAACAGATGCGGGTATTACGGGTTTCCTACTTAACAAACACCAACACAAACTACATCTTTTTGCTGATGATGTCATATTCATGTTAACGAATCCGGCTTCTTCTCTGGAAGCGGTTCAACAGGCCATTAAGAAATTTAGTTACGTCTCATACTATAAAGTGAACGAGTCCAAGTCCCATGCGCTCAACCTGGGAATCACCCCTAAGGACCCCTAGTTGCTCCTACTACCAACTAATTAAGCATAGAACGGTGGGTGGAATGGGTTTGGTGGATTTGAAAGACTACTACCTGGCGTGTATTTTAGATCAGGTGAAAATGTGGATTAGGCCAGCTTCCAACGTACACTGGTGTGAGATCGAGCGATGTTTAGTACCAAGAGGCAACTTATTCCACTATTTGGTGGGAAGTATCGGACCTAGGTTTCCGGACACTTTGACGTCACCCACAATAGAAGCGTCCATTAGAGCATGGAAACAGATGTGCACGAGACCACATTCACTGGGAGCAGTGACAGACATACCCACTCCTCTTGCAGTGTGCGCACTACACATTCTTGACTTTTCCCTAGAAACTTGGGAATCCAGAGGAATTACTCGAATATCTGACCTATACTTGAAGGGGAAATTTAGATCGTTCAATGAGCTATCAGCTCAATACCTACTGCCTCATAGAGAATTCTTCAGATACTGTCAACTAAAACATTTACTCCAAACTACCACAATAGAAGATGTGGCCTTTCCTTCCAACATTTGGGAGTTCTATACAAATCCACACTCCAAGCGTAGAGGTATATCTCTGATATACGGAATATTGCAGGGAAAGAATCACTTTACCAAGTCACTGCCATTTCACAGATGGGAAGAGGATTTGCAGTCCCAATATACCCCCGCCCAGTGGTGCAAGGCGCTCCAATCTGTACAAAAAGCAACCAAATGCGTTAACTTATGGGAACTATCTCAGAAAATTACGCTGAGGTGGTACCTAACTCGCATGGCTAAAATATCCCAATCTAACTCTAACCTATGTTGGCGGCAATGTGGACAGGTAGGGAATCTAATAGATACGTTATGGTCCTGCCCGCGTCTCCAGAATTACTGGAGTGCACTGTTCCGAATTATATCCACCATAGCTGATAGACAAGTAAGCCCAGTCCCAGACTTGGCACTCCTTAACTTGGGGATTGAGAACATACCATCTAAATGTAAGATAGTGGTCACGCATATTTTGCTAGCTGCTAGGTTAAATATAACAAGGAGTTGGCAGTGTCCTGACGTGCCCACGGTCACACAAGTGACCAACATGGTCCATCTACACTATCACTACGAGAGGGCTATGTCTTCCATTGGAGGGGAGATGATGAGATTTACTAAACAATGGGAACCTTGGACTACATGGCACTCCTTACGTGAGGTACAGTGATACGCAGAGTACTAGTTTTAGTGCTGAGTTTCATGTGACTCTTCCTACACAGACATGACATTGGAACTGGCGCTAACCTTAAGCCTGACAGACGATTATCCTTTGTAAAATACGCTGCTTGTTATTTGTTAGGGTTCTATATGTTCGAGCCTAATCCTGATGTACTAATTCATGTGGCTCTCACAAAAGATGGGTACTACAATTCATGTACAATACACTTCCGTGATAACTTCGAACATGTATTGTTGTTTTTATATGTTGTGAAAATTAATAAAAACTATTTGAACAAAAAAAATTGTTTCGTATTTTTCGTTATTTCATTTTTCGGGATTCGGGTTCGAAAGTCAATTAGTTTTGGTATTGGCAGGAGTTCGTCGGGATCGGATATGTCGGCGCACGTCAGTTATTTTTCCTTAAGCCAGTCGACCATCATTCATTGTGATTGACGTGGATCTGCTGGACAACATGATTGATGTTTGGATTATATCGATGGACACTTTTTGGGGGGGTTTTGTTTTTTAATAAAAGCATTTGTCAAAAACCTGTGTTGTGCTCTTTTTTTCAAATAAAGGACTTTACAAACTGGTGTGGTGTGTTTATTTACTATTGTACTGTTTATTTGATGAATGAGTAGAGGTAACAATTACCCCTAACTCATTCACGAGGGGGGCGGGATCTGGGTGCCCCCCTTATGAAAGGGGACAATCAGATTCCTATAAGCCCCTCTGCCCGCAGACCCCCACAACCACTGGTCCAGGGTTGTGGGGAAGAGTCCCTTGTCCTCATCAACATGGGTCCCCCCTGGGAAAGCACTCTCCCCATGTTAAGGGCATGTTGCTTGGTATGGTGCAGGGGGGGTAAGGGTGCACGTTGGGCTAAAATGCCTACCTGACCTAAATGGTCTGGAATAAATTGGGGAGCGTAGTCTACACTGTTTTTTTTTAATTTTTTTTATTTCAGTGTTTAGCCACCAAAGTTAATTCCGAATGACAGTCGGAAAAAATTTCAAATGCATCCAAATTTCATTATTGAAAAATTCGGATACGTTCGGATTCGTATGTCTTTCATTCGGAAATTCGGATGCATCCGATATTCGTCCAAATTTCATTTTGGAACCAACCTATATTGAACCTATTATTACTACTGGACATAATATTTGAAGAACAATCAACCAGAACAGAAATGAGCCTAAGAACATTCAGTTTTGTCCAATTCTCACAGCAGCTGGTTATTGCTAAGGAATGCCAACTGTCAAGGTTTCCAGTGTTCTTATTTCAGCTCTCAGCTGAACTTTCAAGCACTCAAATGGCTGGTGCCATATCTGATCACAAGTGCAGAACCATGGCAACTGCAACTGAAATAGAAGCTAAGATGGCACTCTTCCCGCCTATGAGGGATAGGAGATGGTAGTTCTGCTTTAAGTAGTGCTGACTATTTCTTTAATTTATGTTTACATTGCCCTGAACAGATGAAGCACAGGTTGTATTTATTCCCCCAACCCTCCCTAACATGTACTTACCTTTCACATTCCCGCTGCTCTGTACAGCACCATGTGCCAAAGCAAATACCTGGTACTTCTGGGTATGTAAGACCATGTCACTTATCCATGTGACAGTGCTGGGCCAATCAATGACTCTGACAAGTCATAGATCACACAGGTCAGCTGTACAGATTCAGGACAGAGTGAAGGAAGGTGAGTAGATACTGCTGGAGAGGGGGAAATTAAAGTCAGCCTGTTGCTATGTGTTGCATTGGCAAAGCAAAGATTCACTTTAAGCTGATCACAGATCTATTAAAAAAAAAAAAACACTATAAAAAAAGCTAAAACACCTCGAAGGTAATGTCACCGCTTCTACAAAGCAGGAGAAATCTGAAATACATTTTACTAAGAAGACATTCCATCCATGAGTGCCCACAGCAGGATGGCACCCCATGCATTCATATGGGTCATATGTAACCAGCCATGTGTGCACAAGGTACAAGCATTCAGTCTGTGGTCATAGAAGATGAATGGCTGTTGTAAAATGCTATACTGGGATTACTAGAACTATGCAGCAATAGGGAGTTACTGCTTATCTACAGATACAATAAACATAGGCTTTCCCTGTCATTCATCATAACATACAGTATATAACATGGCTGTGTAATAGACATGTGCACTGCCAAAAAATTAGTTTAGTTTCGTTTCGTTTTAAATTCGGATTTGTGTTATTTCGTTTTTCAGGATTCGGGTGTGAAAGTCAATTCGGATTCGGAATTCGGACGAAATTCGGTAGCGTTAGTACGAACGTTCGTTTCGTTTTCTGTTCTTATTCGTTTCTTATTCGTTTCGTTCGTTTGCAGCAAAAGTGACATTCGAGGGGGAAAAAATATTTTTCTCCTTCTCTAATGTCACTTTGCTCCAACGAACGAAACGAACGAAACGAATAACAGAAAACGAAACGAACGTTCGTACGAACGCTACCGAATTTCGGAAATGGAAATTCGGATTCGTTTGCATTCGTTATGTCTGTAATTCGGAATTCGGATACATCCGAATGTCCGAATTTCCGAAAATTCGTCCGAATTTCAATTCGGAACGAAACGAATCGCACATGTCTACTGTGTAATCCCTGATGTTAGATAGACCAGTCAAAGCTGGCAAAGCACACACGTATCACTGTCAGCAAATTACTTACTAATACATATTGTTACTTAAAGTCCCAATCCACACATCTGTTAAAGTAGAACTCCCACTTTAAAATAAATAAATACATAAATATATATATATTTTATTATTATTAATAAAGCTGGAGTTCTGCTTTACATTTACTCATGCAGTGTGTGTCCCTCTAGGACTACATAGGTTGAGTGAGCATTTGTCTAGTGGGAAGGTATAAATTTAAATATTTACCTTATTCCTTGCTCCTGTTGCCTTTCTCCTCTCTGTGTGACTGGTTCTCTGAAGCCGCTTCTCTTCACTGCCTGGCCGGTTGCAGCTCTCCAACATCATCAAATACAATGCAAGACCAGAAGTCCCGTATTGTACGTAGGGAATGGCAAGGCATGGCAAGGAATAAGGTAGGCATTGGTACTTATTCCCTTCCCACTCCCCATACAAATGGGCATTTAACTCACGCAGTCCTTGGGGGGGGTTGGCTAAATTTAGCTGGCCCAGCTCCCCTCACCTGGAACGAAGTGAAATACTATATAGTATCACATGAGTGACAGCTCGTAATGATAGTCCGCTGTAGTCTCATCCAAGATGGCGGCACCCAGCAGCAGTCTCAGCGCTTTTTGGTGTCTACACAAGGAAGGCTTTTACAGGTAAATCACATGCATAAAATACATTTAATGTACATTAAGTGCCCATTCACACCAGATGCTAACCTAGTGCAACGCACGGTGTACTTTAGTTTTGTTAGAACTTTATTGAAAAAGTGAAATTTTATTCAGTTCTATGGGCACAGTGGGGTGCAAGGCAGTTGCACCGCCAATGGCCATCGCAGCTCCAACACAGAGGGTGTGAGTGGATCCTTAATCTTATGGGAAGATTGTTGTTAAAATGAATGGTCTGGCGAAACAAGGTCTCTTTAACAATTTATGTAAATGTGCAATACGATGGGGACCAAATGGGGGTCAGATGTGCTCATTATTGTATAGGGAGAATTACAAACTTGGTAGTTAATATTTTTTGAGGCTTACATACCCAGCAGTTTAGATAAAGTGACAGTGACATGGGTTAGGACAAACTATAACACTATCAGGGGATGCTTACAAATGTTAGATTTTTGCCATGGCTTCTTTTTTAAAATATAAAACTGTCCCTTTTAGTTGCTCCCAGGTAGTGTTACAGTTTATCCAGACCCCTGTAACTGTCGCTTTCACTGTTCACCTTGGCCTGAATTTAAATGTGGTGAACAATACAGTACGTAAGGCCACGTAAAAGGGCACATAAAATACAATTATTCACCTATTAAATACTATATACGTGTATTAACCCCATAGGGCCGCAGCTTTCAGATTAATGAGTATACATCTGGACTGGGGGGTGTTAGGGGCTAGGTGTGAAAAATAATGCCATTTTATGAAGGTACACATATCACTGGTGTAAGTGTATTGTGGTGCCATTTAGTTTACATGGCAGCCCAATGCACCCCTGACCCACATGCGTTACATCGCTCCTAAGCACATTAAAGCATTAGCATAAGTTGTGGTGCGCTGCATCAGAATAAATAGACTATGTCTGATTTATTGGGCTTCTTGGTACTTTAGCAGCCCATTTATTTGAATGGACGGCTTTAATGCAATGCACATTATTGTGTAACATAATGAACATTAGCGCAAAGCACCAGAAAGTTTAGGTGTGAATGGGCCCTTAATGCCAGGGCTAAATCGCAGGGTAAATTTTAGGGGATGAGCCTACTTCCCCAAAAATATTGATTTTTTTTCCAGTATTGTTCAGATTTACGACTTCTGAAAGGTGAAGAATATTTATAAATATACAGTAAAGTATGTAGAGCAATACAAACAGAGGAAGAAAAACAGTAACAATAAATAAATATCTACATGTTAGTGGAAGTGTTTTCTAAACATTCGTTTCGTGTGATTTGTTACAGAGGACACACAACATCCTCTATACAGGTGTGACACAATTATTTCTCCAGAACTGCACTGTCATTTACTGTATATCACACAATACAATGAGTTTTCATCATACAGAGTGTCCCCTTGTTCTTTGCTACACACATTTAGAAAAGATGTTACCTTTTCTCGTTCACATTTTGCAAAAATTTTGCTTCATGGTTTTGTTGAAAAATGAACTGAAAAGGACTAGTCACCAGTATTGTCTGCGATTTCCCCATTACTAACTTTCCATGACTTCTACTGCACTGTGTCTCCACTAACTGGAGGCCGCCATCTTTTAGAATGAAGACTAAAAAAAGAGAGCCAGATAATGGTCTCAACAGTCCAGAAAAAACTTTACTGCCCTCACAAATGGTGACAAGAAGATATGCACAGCCAACACGTTTTGGCAGGTCAGGAGTCTCCCTTCATCAGGCCTTAAACAATAGAGAGCGGGACACTGATGTATTCTAAACTTGCACCCCCTGCAGACAACCCTATTTCTCAGGCAGGTTTGGAAACTCTTGGTGTGAAAAGATCTTTACCAGCAGTTCAGCGTTTGTACAAATGCTGTAAGTTTGTCCAAATGTCCATTGTTTAAACTTTGATGAAGGGGGATTCCTGATCCCTGAAATGCATTGGTTGTGCATATCTTCTATTGCCATTTGTGAAGCCAATAAAGGTTTTTGGACCTTCTAGATGACCACCTGGTGCGCTTTATCGCTTTCGTTCCCGTGGATTGCTCATTCTAGTTGTCACCTCCCTTTGGGTGTCCCCCATTTAGTGAAGAGCTGCTGGAAATTGTGCTCCAATTTGACTAGAGGATGTCTGTGGTCCACCATCTTATCTCCACTCATACTTGGCCATTTTGGAAGATGCAGGGCTTTGCTTAGGAGTAAGGAGAACAGTGAGCAGCACAGTAGTGTTATTAACATGATCTCCTGAGACTAGCAGTCAGGGGCAGCAGTGTCTTAGATCTTGCACCTGGGATACAGATTATAGCTATGAGGCTGTATATACAGAAGTGCCTGGGCCCGCTTACACACCAGGAAGTTTACTGCTAGTTTTCAGAAAGACTTTAGGACAAAAGGGACATTTTCCAGGATATCGCTTAGGCACAATGAACACTTCTAAATGTTTGTCAGACGTTTGCAGCATCCAAAGTTTGCCAAACACCACAATTCAAGTCCATGGCACCGCAATGCAAATGTATTTTAGATGTTCATTTGGCAAATGTTTGCTTAGCGCTCAGTCTACTGTATATGGATTTGCTTGAAATAAAACTTTCCCAAAGCATTCTGAAAGCTTTTTATAAACACTTTTCTTTCAATGTCTGTGTGAACCTAAAGTCACCCTGTCACTTACAAAAAAAAACCGGCCCTGCGAAAAAGAGGCACTATAATTACCTTTTCAGTGGCCCATGTTTTGCAATGTTGTTGCAACCTCCCAAAAAGCAACCTCCCATTAATTAATTTAAGATCAACTGTCAAACTTTAATCCTTGTTAATGATGTGCAGGGTGTGAACCCAGTTCGTCTCAGTTCGCCATTGCCCACACAAAACTGTGACTGACACACATCCCTCCCAGCCTAGTCAGATGTGGCAGGGATTTCCTCATCAATTTATGATGTGTAGTTGCGGGCCTTGGAATGCCCCTGCCAGAAATGATTGGCCTGGGAGTGTGTCAATCACAATTTTGCTCAGGGTGGGGCAAACTGGGTTCACACCAAGCCCCCACTCATTACTAATCCTTATTCTGGACTGAAAAAGATTTATTACACTGAAAGAATAATTGTCATCGTATAGAAACCATTAAAAAATTAGAACCCCATAAAGTAATATCATGGGAAGTGTTCACAATCAATTGGAGCTTTCTTAAAGCAATTGCCATTAAGTCGATTAAAAATAATGGATTATTTTATGATGGGACCTAGAGGGATGCTCCCTCATTAGGCATCTTGTATCAGTACAACTGGGGTACCTGGAGGGATACTCCCTCATTAGGCTTGTTGTATCAGTACAATGGTGGGACCTAAAGGGATGCTCCCTCATTAGGTGTGTGGTATCAGTACAATGGTGGGACCTAGAGGGATGCTCCCTCATTAGCTGTGTTGTATCAGTACAATGGTGAGACCTAGAGGGATGCTCCTTTATTAGGCATTTTGTATCAGTACAATGGTGGGGCCTAGAGATATGCTTCCTCATTATACATTTTGTATCAGTACAATGGTAGGACCTAGAAGGATGCTCCCTTAGTAGGCATTTTTTATCAGTACAATGGTGGGACCTAGGGGGATGCTCCCTCATTATGCATTTTGTATCAGTACAATGGTGGGACCTAGGGGGATGCTCCCTCATTATGCATTTTGTATCAGTACAATGGTGGGACATAGAGTTATGCTCCCTCATTCAGCCTGTTGTGTCAGTACAATGGTGGGACCTAGAGGGATGCTCCTACATTAGGCATTTAACAAGATACTTTTAAGAGATAATACTTAGATTTGCAAAGGTATCTGGTGCACACAAAGTGGATTTATATCCTTTGTGACTACTGAAGAATATATTTAAATTATTTTTTTGTGGCTGGAGTTTAGCTTGAAGGGGCATTAGAGTTCCTGTTGTTTTTTATTTTTTTGTGAAAAACCCCATTTGAAGGATGCTCTCTGCCAATTAAATCTTTCTAAATTGCAGCAGTTTCTAGATGGATGGGATGGTAGGGTCACGGGTGAATCAGAATGCATTGTGTGCAGTGGCCAGCTGGGTGGAACAGATGATTTTATTTTGGTTTTTAAGTAGTTCCAGTAACTGCAGTTACACCCCTGTAATAGGCATTTTAGGCACCTGTAATCTTCCTCCAAGCATTATCCTGTGCACACATACCGTAATAATACTGCAGTACATTGTTGTTTAAACATACATATAAAGCCCTTGCTGACTGTGGCTACTGTGGAAGCGGCATGAAGAATAAACGTAACATTCCAGCATTGCTCCTCACCCCTTTTACATTCCATCCTTACTGCAGCAAATATTGAAATGCTGACCTTCCTCTATTGTTGTAAGAACCAAAGGGGGAACGCTGACCAAAATGTGCTTTGGGTGGAGTGGAAAAGAACCTCTGTCAGGTGTCTATTGTTACCTGTGCCTCCCTTGGGGAGATTTCACCTAATTACCTGCACTGGACACAAGAGGAAGTGAGAGGAAATCTCCCCAAAATCAAGGGAAGTGCCACCTTTTTAAGGCTCATCTGCGTTGTCTCCATTGGAAGATTTCCCCTCTCCTGTTCCGGAAATGTTGTAAAATTTTAAATTTCTTATCATTTTCTGTCCAGTGAAAGTGTGAGTGACTCTCCCCATTGTGACACATACAACGATAAAAGCAAATCAAAGGTGTTAGCCCCTCCACACACTAACCAAAACTAGACTAAAGCTTCTCTTTAAAATAAAAGCCTCAGCATTTTTTAAATCATAGAACTGTTGAGAGGTCTAAATCTAACCTATGAACTAATCAGTCAAAGGGGTCTATTATTAAACAGTTCACAGTGCCCCTTGCCCTGCGAATATCTGTGAACGTTCATTTTGTGCGAATAATGACAAAAACAAAGTTCTTCATATTTTCTTTTCCGGTCAAATGTATTGTGATGTAATACTGCATTATGGCCACTAGAAGGAGCTAAGGAGTATAGGAAATAAGTATTTACTTCCTCTGCTCCTCAGCTCCATCCAGTGGCCATAATGCAGTATTACATCACAATATATTCAACCAGGGGAGAGTCCTCCATCCATGTTCTTTAGTGTGATAGGGAAATTAAGTAATTTCTCTCTTCAGCCCAGGGGTGTTTCTAGGGTCCTAATGGACCAGGGGTACCTCTGAACAAGCCTAAATTAATTTGTTGAAGAGCTGATAGAATACCATAGTGACTTAGTCTCAAATCTGAGACTAAGACTAAGACAAATCTGAGACTAAGACTAATATAGCCATGACTGAAATAAGAGTCAAATATATTATCAATGTTCAGAAAAAAAAAGAAATATTAATTGATTAATCCAAAAGTATATAAATGTTCTAAAACTGCATTGTGCATTAAATGTATCACCTCCATATCCCAAAAGAGACCTGGGCACTCAGTAGAAGACCTGGGGCACATGCTCTGGGTGCCAGGGTCTAGCAATGCCCCTGCTTCAGCCCATGGGAAGAAATCTTAATGTGTATGGCTAGCCTTACAGTGTACAATCTGAGCACTGGAGGAGACTGGGGAAATGCTTCCTATTGCCTGCAGCAACCTAATGGCATTGCCTCAGTCTAGTCACTGAACTGAAGCTCAAGGACTGCTTTTTAAGGTGTTTATTTTTATTATACTGTTGATGTTTATTGTGACATGTCAGGAATGTATTCATACAGTCTTGTAAAGGTCCAACGGTGTAAAGGTAAAGGTCCACGTGTCTGATAGTTGCCAGTAGTTCATTGAGAACCAGCTAATCACTAGCAATGTGGCCCACCTGACCCTGCTACATTTTATGGAGAGGTCCCTGTTACTGGAAGGATCCCACCAGTGTTGTGGATCCAAAGACAAACTACGTCCTGTACTCTAACCTCCAGGGTCTGCTACAGAAGCCTGCCACAGAATCTGCGCCGCCCCCTAAGGCTCCATTCACATATAGCGGTATAACGCACAAATGTTAAGATATGCACGGATTCCGCACATTTGTGGCTATTACTATAGCCGTAGCGCGCGGAATCTCCACACAGACAATTATGCTTGGACTTTTTTGCAGGACTTGCGTTTTCGTACCGTGCAGACGCGACTTCAGTGTGACAAAACACATAGGAAAAAATATTTTTTTATGTTTACCGCTAATGATGTGAGCCTAAATATGAAACCTGCCCAAATCTACTTATTAAGACTTGAAATAGATTGGGATAATGCCATCTGATATGTTTGACATTCGGAGAGTTGATTTCACATCCTGGAGTTGTATCTCCTGCAATATCAAAATATTTTTACAGTCTTATCTGGTTTCTGATCATGACTAGCTGGGGCAGAAATAGCTCTTCGCTCCATAAACTTGTTAATTGGTTGCCATAAAAGGTACAACTATAGATGAACTAGATGAATAACACTAGAACAAACAAGACCGGTTACAGGGGTTCCCCCATGCTTTATCGGAACACTATGCAGGCAGCCAGGAAAATGGCTTCATTAGACAGGGACATCAAGACAAGAAAGCATTCAAACTAGAATAACAGCTAATTAGCACATGAGCAAACTCACACCTATTCATTACTGGGAAACTTTAAAGCCCAATTCTGGGAAATAGAAACTAAACTTGCAGTGGGGCTACTCCCGAACAGCAAGGGTTATCTGCTCCTTTATGTCCAGGGGGGGCTGTGTAACCTTTGGGACTTTTGTGACTCTTCCCTACCTGATTCCCACAGGCTCCAGGAACAGCACCAACAGCCTTTTCCTCCCCTGTGCGCTTGTGGTCAGAGGCCATCTGACATCATCACATCTAATGCATGCTCCATTATATATGAGGATGCAGGGGCAAAGCCCACCAGCTGAAGTGTAGGGGAGAGAGGTGAGCACCAACTGCCAAGGCAGTGGGGATCAGGTAAGACAAAGTACTTTACACAGCTTCCTAGACATAAATGAGCAGTTAACACTTGCGGTGCAGGGGTAGCCAACTGCAAGGGTAGTTTTTCTTTTCACAGAGATAGACTTTAAGGCCAGATACAGGCCCGACTGCTTTGCCCTAATATGCGCACATTCCCACAATGCACAGTTAGGGCCATTCCCATATTGAGGGAGCCTGAGGCAGTCGCCTTAGGCTGCATCTCACAGGGGGGCAGAAGGTGTGTAGAGAGGGCCACAGCTTCCCAGGTTATTAGGAGCTCTTAGCTACCTGTGACACTTTGTCCAGCTTCCTGCCCAGCTCACTGATGTCATCTGTGGCCAGGGAGCTGAGCGCGACGCTATGGCTGGCATCCCGCCGAGCTCCTGGCAACCAGTGA
Organism: Nanorana parkeri; assembly: GCF_000935625.1. Classification (NCBI taxonomy): domain Eukaryota; kingdom Metazoa; phylum Chordata; class Amphibia; order Anura; family Dicroglossidae; genus Nanorana; species Nanorana parkeri. Next base: position 1,170,818 of record NW_017306583.1, read on the forward strand.
CGCCAGTGAGCTGGGCAGAACCAGACCGGACAGAGAACCGCTGACAACATGGCTCTAACACAGCCACTCGTCCCACTGCATCTGCAACCCAAACTCCCCCCATTTAGGGTAGGGACAGCCCTGTGCATATTAATACACAATGCCGTGTGTTGTATTGTATTGTGTTCCTTTTCACTTTAAATGGCACCCCAATGGACGTTTTAGTGCACCACATAACCAGACATTCACCATCTGTTTGTAGTGGTGTGCTGGAAAAAAAAGGTCTTGGCGCATTAACAGGTCTGTTGTGGTGTATTGGCACACCGTTTAATATGAATTGGCTGCCCTGCAGCGCGTAAGTAATAATGCACTGGTTATACAGTTTATGCCCTGTGCATATTAATACACAATGCCGTGTGTTGTATTGTGTTCCTTTTCACTTTAAATGGCACCCCAATGGACGTTTTAGTGCACCACATAACCAGACATTCACCATCTGTTTGTAGTGGTGTGCTGGAAAAAAAAGGTCTTGGCGCATTAACAGGTCTGTTGTGGTGTATTGGCACACCGTTTAATATGAATTGGCTGCCCTGCAGCGCGTAAGTAATAATGCACTGGTTATACAGTTTATGCATCAGGCCTAATTATTTTAAATGGTTTTAATTTTGTTTAATCTTTTTTTTTTTCTTTTATTTAAGCAGTTTTTTTTAATTATACAGAATAGGGGGGGATAGGCAGTGCTGACCCCTATCCCAACTGTGTCACCATTCTGTCATTTTTCTCCAGCTGGTATGCAGGACCGCCATTAGAAGTGATGGGGCCCCATACAGCCTACATGACTACCCCCCCACGCCGCCTTCAGTCAGGAGAGGAATGAGGTGGCAAATTATGGGTGTGGAAATACTGCGTGGGAAAATGTAAAACTTCAGTCTTCGTATACGGTTAAGAACTTTGTAATATATATAGTACAGAGGTCAGGAGCAAATAAGGCAGCATGCAGAGATCAGGGGCATATAAGGCGGAGTTCAGAGGTCAGTAGAAAATAAGGCAGAGGTCAGGAGCAAATAAGGCAAAGCTCAGAGGTCAGGAGTAAATAAGACACAGTGCCGAAGTCAGGAGCACATAAGGAGGAGTGCAGAGGTCAGTAGCAAATAAGGCACCGTACAGAGGTCAGTGTTACGCCTACTATAGGGGTTCGCCTACTAACAGGAGATGTGGAAATTAGGCTTCTCAGGCGTGAGTCTCAGGCGTCACTCCCAGTCTTAAGGGGGAGTTTGAGACTCTTGCATCAGAGCCAGTGAAATCAACAGAAAGTATCAGCAATGCTATTATCTCATAGCATCCTAGTAGGTAATATTGGCAAAGTAAATGGTACGATAGAATACCCTGGTAGTAGCCCAGAACAGATGTGTTGGTAGGCAACCAAGTCTTCCCCGAGTTAAGTATCACTTTGTGAAGTCCAGCAGGGGAGCATGCATGTAGAATATCTGACAGTCTCTATTAGGCTCCAACTGGAGCTATACTTGCGGTTTGTAGGAATTGTGGTAGCGCAGCCGCGGGATGTGAGTCCGGTGAAGCAAGGTCCGGCAAATACAGCAGGGTTCAGATGTCCTGTCAGGGTTCAAGAGGCAGCAGGCGTTCAGACTGCAATCATAGAACGCCATACTGCCTCAGCTGGGGCTTTAAATAGCCCCAGGAAGTGGGAGGAACCTCTGGCAACGGATCATCACAGTCAGGAGCAAATACGGTGAAGTTCACAGTACAGGAGCAATGATTGCAGAGTATGTACACACACATCTGCATTATAGGCATCAGAAAACTGCCAGCCAGCACCCTTATACAGCCTGCTGTCCCCCTGGCACTGCACCCCCCCCCACACACTTAAAAATAGGGATGCACTGATACTGGATTTCGGTATCGAGTACCAATATTAATATTTCGGTACTTGCTGATACTGAGTACCAATACCGATACTTCCGATAGCATGGAGCCAGCTTCCTGTGCAATCAGAAAGCAGCGCAGTGTGTCATTAACCGCTGCAAGGCTTCTTAATTACCTGGGAAGCCAAGTCCATGCTGTTAGGCTGGGAAGCCGGTTTCCCAGCCAATCAGCATGGAGCCGGCTGCCTGGCTAATCAGAAAGCCGGGAGGCAGGTCATTACCCGCTGTCCAGCTTGCTGATTGGCCAGGAAGCCGGCTCGATGCTGTTCGGCCGGCTTCCTGATTAGCTGGGAAGTCGGCTTCATGTTCCCTCGCGGCATTGCCGGTCAGAGGAAATCTCCCTTTGACCCGAATTTCCGGTATCAGAGTATTTGGGGAGTACGAGTACTCGCCCAAATACTCGGTATCGGCACTGATACCGAAACTAGTATTGGTATGGGTGCATCCCTACTTAAAACCATTAGGCCTTGTTCACACCAAACGCAGAGCAGGTGCAGAGCAGATCAGTTGCAGACCGGATCAAAACTGCATCCAATGTATTCCAATGGTATTTTTAGCTCCAGTTCACATCGTAGCGTGCAGTTCCAGAGCAGGTAAAAAAAACTGCAGCAAGCCCTATTTTACCTGCTCTGGATCTGCAAACGCATCAAAAACGCATGCAAATGCCTGGAACGCACTGAAAGCCCATTTTAAACTTAAATACAATTAAAATATATATTTTTTTTATCCAAAAACGCATCTAAAAGACTAGCATGCGTGTGCAGAAGAAACCAATTTTCTGTGCTATGGGAAAAGGGGAGTAAAAGAAGACAAACCAGACTAACTGCAAGCTGCTGAAACTCAGGCTCAAAGAGCCTCACAGGTTAATTGGTCAATAGTATAGCGCTTATAAGCCTCACGGTGTAATGGATGGAAACCAATTTTTTGCACATATTATTGGTTTCCATCAATTATACCGTGAGGCTTATAAGCGCTATACTATCGACCGATTATTATGCTGTGCAGAAACCTGACCGGATCTGCTCTGCATTTGGTGTGAACAAGGCCTAAAGGTGGCCATACACTTTACAACCATCGCAAGACCTTAGTCTTGCGATGGTTGTAAATTAATTAAGAAAACGTACGATCTGCCCATCTTGGACAGGCAGATTGTATTCTCGATCATTGCAAGCCCGCCCCCCCGAGGGGCGGGCTTCCGATGACCGCAATGCTGAACGGGCAGTGTGCGCGTGCGCACATCGGGCCGTTCGGCATTTGTCTCCCGAGCACCTTCAAACCAGCCGAAAATCGTACGATTTCAGAGATGATTTGAGGATCTACAGTGATAGACAAATAAACTACATTATTGTTAATAGTTAAAGTGCTGGAATGAATTTTAAAGATTTAACCCCTTCATGACTGAGGCCTTTTTGTCATTTTTTGCACCCATGTTATATTCCACATTTTAGGCCTGAAAATTACTTAAAACCCCCAAACCTTATATATTTTCTGAATGCCAAGACCCTATAGAATAAAATGGTGGTAGTTGCAAATTTTTATGTTATGCAATATTAGCGCAAAAAATTATTATTATATATATTTTATTTTAATTTTAAAAACTGTTTGTTTTTTTTACTTTACTTTGACTGCTATCACATAGGGGAGCTTACAAGCCCCCCCATGTGATAGCAGATGGTGGTGACAGGTACTCTTTAAGGTGATGCTGGGGGTCCAAAAGACCCCCAGTGTCACCTTTACACTAGAAATAAGCTATTGACGTGCAGATCGCACTTCAATAGCCTATAGCTGGGCTGCAGGAGCCCAGAACTGACAGCCCAGGGACCGGAAGTGATGCAATCTGCCTAGCTCCCGGTCCCAGAGAACGGGGAGGGGATAGATGAACGGAAGTTCGTCGATCTCCTCCCCAGCTCCCAGCAAACACCAAGGAAGCCGGTCCCGGGCCCATAGGAGGGGCAACGGAGCCCGGTGTCCGACGGGGGGGGCGGCCCCTTCTTCGGGACACAGAAGCGATCTGGCGACAGGAAACTCGCCAGAATTGCTTCTGTTGTAAAGCCGACAGTCGGCTTTACAAGTTTAAACAGATGCTGTAAACAGATGCTGTTTATCCGATCCTTATCCGATTATTCCTTATCTGATCTTCTTCTTCTTTCCTGGACTTTTCAGCCTTCTCTCCAGCACTGCGGCGGGTCTCCAATCCAGCGCTGACTCCTCTGTCCTTGCTGGCACTTCCTTTCGCACGGTGTTTGCATGCCGGTGCACGCGTCCATAGAGCTACCTTGTGTCTCTCCCGGCCGAAAATCCGAACCCAAAGTCTAACCCTTCCCTACTCTATCAAAAACTAAGAAAAGATTAAAACAATGCATTCACATTCATATTAATAGCAAGATCCTTACAAACTATAATAGTTTTGAAGCCATGAACAACAATTTTTAACAGATACTAAGAGTATTTTGCATACCTTTGTGTGTAAAATTACTTTCTTTGTATTTACCCGTCATACTGCAAAACCACAGGCTTCCATTTAATGCGGAACTTGCATTATAAATGCAAGGTCCCCTTATTTATTTTGCCCTACCTCCCCCATTTCTAAAAACGGCAATAAATATTAAAAAAACCGGTAGGGAAAAATGATTTAATATACTTACCTTTTACCTGGCTTCTGCCCATATTGTCTCTGCAGAATGACTTTTATACCTCAGCAACAGGCACCCTTTTACCTGTTTAAATTTACCACCAATCAGTAAATAAAACCTCTGTTGCCATATGAAGGTGAAAAATTGGGGCCAAGTCTCTTAAAGACCCTGGGACACCTACGAAGGTGTTGCATTCAGATGGTACGCGTCCAAGTGCGGGCACCCAGACCTGCACAATTTGCACAGAACCAATATGAAGCCCGAATAGGGGTGAAAAATGTTGAGCATGGGTGATTTGGGATTAGTTACAGGGAAGGAAAAGAGAGATTTGATGGAGGAATGCAAATAGAGACAAAAGTAAAGGGATTACAAAGGTCAATAGAGTTGTAAATAAGATACCTCCCCTCTAAATAGGAATAGGTGATAAAGGAAAGAGGAAAAAAAGAGTTTAATAAATTAAAAAGATTTTAATAGAGTGAATATAAGTGAAAAAATGTGTATAACTCTAAGGGGGGATGCACAGGTGGCAATGTGCATAATACTGTGAAAAAAAGGGAGTAGTAAGCCGCAATTGCCAGTGTGAATGGAGCATAAGGGCTCAATCAGAAGGGCAACTATGGTATCACAGGTTGAAGGATACCAAGGTGGATTTTTAACATGACCATATGACAAATGTCAGAAAAATGCTATCAGCAGGGGCGTCCCAAGGCCGTTTGTCACCTGGAGCGGTTACCAGGTGACACCCCACCGTGACGTCATTGCGCACGCGCGTGATGATCTTATTGATACCTGCTGGCGGCCATCTTGCTGATGGATGCTGGCAGAGAGAGGAGGGGACAGTCACCTGGCTGCATAAGGTATGCTGCCGGGTCCCCTCCTCTCTCCCGAAACTGTCTGGCTCTCGGTCCATGACCGAGTATCATCAGTTTCGTGTTAACAGTGATGAATGGCCTTAGAATTATTGCTCTCACTGCAACATTCAAGGCGATATGTAAAGGTGCCCATACACCTTGCGATTATCATACGATAATCGCGGGAAATCCCGCGATCGTACGATAATCGTATGGCGTAATCCTTGTTTTTGCACGTAGCCACACGATGCACGTATTTACGTTTATAAGTGAGTGCACATGGGGACACTTGATTGCAGTCACATAGGGGGCTAACAAGTCCTCTACATGATAGCCAATATACAAGGACAGGTCCTCTTTATGGATACTCCGAGGGTCCCCAAGACTCCTAATGTCACCTTGGGACCCCCAAAGAAGCTGATGAAGCAGAGATCACCAGCTTGTTCTCCAGCCAGAGAAATGACAGCTAAAGGCGGAAGTGATGTAGTGCACATCACTTCCTCCTCTGGAGAGAGAAGGAGGAGAGATCAGAGGTGAGGGGAATGCTGTTTCTCCTCCTCTCTAGTAGCAGCTGCTGTGCCGGTGTTCTTGGTATCGGGGGGACAACGGTGCCCGTGTTCACTGGCAATGGCAACAGAGCCCAGCAGGGTCATTACCTTTTAATCTTGCCATACATCTTGTGAACTGATAAATCCCTGAGCTGACTGAACTACAGAACACCACCCCAGTACGTTATTGAGATGAGGAGAGGTATTCTAACACACTACCTGTCCTTGGGTGACAACTCTTCACCTCCACAGATACAATATGATAAGTAAAAGCTGACACCCTAAAACAGGAAGTTTGTTGCTGGCAGAATTACCATTGAAATTAAAGGCAAAAATCCTGAAAAAGAGGTGGACCTGTAGAGGGGAGTGACTATGCCACACTTGTACAGGTAAAACATGGTGATTCTACTCAGAAGAGTGCCACCTGGTGACTGTGAGCTGTTAAGGCAGTTCCCCAGTCCCAGGGGCAGTGAACCGAAGCTACCAACTCACCCCACCTGTTCCAAATACAATCACACAGGTTCCCATTTCATCCTAGGCCTGAATGGGAGTTCACTTGCACATCTTTAGGAGGCCTCCATTGCTCACATGGTTCCAGGTCCAGTCCCCAGGCAGCTCACATCAATACCTGGGAACATGTGGGGGAGGAAACTATCAAGCCAGTGCCACAGAGTGACCCAACATCACCAGACATTCCTGCCATGAACCAGCTGCTCCCATTATCCCCCAAGGTATAGGCTAGACATGTGCTACTTGTTTCGTTACGAATCGAAATTCATACAAATTTTCCTGAAATTCGTAGATTCGTAAGCATACGAAATCCGAATTGCAGTTTCCGAATAATATCCGAAATACGAAATTCCGTTAACGAATTTCGGATCCGAATTTCTTTGAAACAGGAACTAATATTACCCCTGTAAATGAGGTTGAACAACATGACAAGATTTTTTTTTTTAATTTGAAATACGGATCCGCTGCTGCTGAGGGTTGCATTACAATACACAGGCAGGAAATACGAAATTCCGTTGACGTATGTTCGTTCCGTTACGAACATTCGTTATATTGAAGTTAAAAAGCAAAGTACATTTATATTGGAGTTGATGGTAGTTTTTTTTAAAGTCCGAAATACGAAATTCGGATACGGATTCCGTTAACGGAATTCCTATTTCGTTTTGGTTGACCAATCAGAGGTTCTCTTCTGCTGCTGGAAGTTGCATTACAAAACAGGCAGGAAATACGAAATTCCGTTGACGTATTTTCGTTCCGTTACGAACATTCGTTATATATTGAAGTTAAAAAGCAAAGTACATTTATATTGGAGTTGATGGTAGTTTTTTTTTAAGTCCGAAATACGAAATTCAGATACGGAATCCGTTAATGGAATTCGTATTTCGGATACAAAAACAACTACCACATCGACTCCAATATTAACAAAGGTATTTTTGCTTTTTAACTTCATCATAACGAATGTTCGTAAAGTTACGAAAATGTGCCGAAACTAACGAAAATCCGTATTTCGTACGAATCTGAATTGAGTTTCGGATACGAATTACGAAATACGAAATAATGGATATTATGAAACGGAACGAAACGGAACAATTTTTTTGACGGCGCACAAGTCTAGTATAGGCCACATTTACCTTCTATAACGAATAGTTTACATTTCTTTGATAAGCCAATCTTGATTTGTGCCCATAGGAGATAATGCTTTGTCAACAGAATGTCCAGCTGCACTGGTTAGCTCACATGGGGAACAGTAGGAAACTGTGTATAGCCCTGTCTCTCCCATGAGTTGTTCTCTGCTATCCATTCCAACCAACCACTCAACTCCTCCCCTACTAAGGGTACCAAAATTGCCTCCACAACCTAACAAGGGGACTTACAGACTGGTAAGCTGCAATATATTACATTTTTGTTCTTCAGTTTAGTTTAGAGCATCGGGCAGTCTCTACAGAAACTTTGTAGGGTGTTACCAGCAGTGGTCTCTACAACTTGTGTTTCATCCTAATAACACTTTGTTCTACTAAATTACTATGCTCCACTTCATAAGAGAACAGAGAAAGGGGATGCTGTGACAGCGTGATCATTGGTACAGTGACAAACAGTGGTACACGTACAGTGATACTTACAACTCCTCTCCACACATGGAGATGATACGAAGGGCACATGGACATATAATTTCGATGCAGCACTATGGAGAAAATACTATAAAGTGCACTTGTTGAATAATCATTCTGTGCATCAAATAATTGTCAACAATCATTTAGTATCCAGTCAGTGCAATTACAATCCAAAGGTCTCTAAGGCTAGACACAATGCGTACCGCCAAACACAACAGCTACAATTGTAAAATGTACATTAAAAAATCATGAGCTGTTATTTAAAAATATTTTGCTAAAAATCTTTAATTAGAATTGTCCCATCTAATACCAGCCTTTAACAATAACAATTCCAGAAGTATATGTTATTAAACAGTACCCATAAACAATCCATTAATATAGAGATTTTTGTCAGGTGCGTGGCGATGCTTAAAGATCTGCAGGTGCACATGGGTGAGCATATACCTATGCCCATAGAAATGCACATAGATGTTGCTCACGTTGAAAGATCTACGCTGGCTAATACGTTTGCACATGGGATTACGTTGCTAATGCGTATGAATGCAATCAAGCGTTTACTGCCTATTTAAACCCGGGTATCAGTAAGGGAAGTTGCTGAGTGGTTGTCAGCTTCTGCTTCCTGTCACCTGACCTGTGCACTTCCTCCTTTGATTTGACCCTGTTGTCTGACTCTGTGATACCTTGATAGCCTGGCTTTTGACTCTGGCTTGTATCCTGAGTGCGCTTTCTGGTTGCCGTTTTGTACCTCTGCTGCCAGGCTGTACATGACTTTGGCTTGCTTCATGACTTTGCTCCTGGCCTACTCCATGTGTTCCTTCAGTACCCACATGTGTCTGACCTATAGCTTGCCTTCTAACCCTGCTGCATCCAAACCCACTGCAGGCACCCATGCTTCTCCAAGTTCCTGCATACCCTGTCTAAACTCCATGGGGTGCCGGATAAGAGGTGTAAGGGGAGCTTTCACATCGCTGACGCTCCATTAAGTACATGAAAGATTTCCTTCCCAGCACGTAATAACAAATGGTTCACGGTTGGGCAGATTTGGGACCCATTACCGTGCCCTTAATGTGTATATTAAATCGTATTTATTTTCTGGTAACAAAGACATGCATTTAAAGTGACATTAAACACTCAGATTTTTTAACATAAAACAATACTGTAATGTGTGCCTTACTGTAATCCATGGTTGTTTCCCTTCTCTTTGCTGCTCTTCCTTTTAAATCTGTATCTGTTCTCATGCTGGGCAGAACTTCTGTTTTGCAGCAGACTGCCTTGTCTCTAAAATGGATACATGGGGGTTGATTTACTAACCTTATAAACACGCCACGAACAAGTATACACCTCTGTAGTGTGTTCCCTCCCAGCATGATCTATTGGTGGAATCTAGACACCTTTGTAGTGTGTACACACCTAGCAGGTGTGTTGTGCAAAGCCAAGCATGAATTGCAAGGTGATGTTGTGTAAATTAGCTGTATGTTGTGTTGCTTGCGTTGATGAGTGCAGGAATGTAAATGCATGAGCTAACCATTTTTGTCTAAACTGTGAAGCAGCATTATATATGCATCATGTGCATGATTTTTCCATATATGGCATTAGTGGAAATATGCTTTTAGAGACTTTTTGGTTGATAAATACGTTTCGCTGTGTGAAAATCACACGCACCTGGTGCGTGCGTGTGTTTAGGTTAGTAAATCACCCCCATGGTGTCTGTGTGTAGATTCACAACCTGAGCCAGCACTACAGGAAGAGGCACTCAGCTGCAAAGGGAAGTTCTCCCCAAGCATGAGAAGAGATACAGATTTAAAAGGAAGAGCAACAAAGAGAAGGGAAACAACCATGGATTACAGTAAGGCACACATTACAGTATTGTTTTATGTTAAAAAATCTGAGGGTTTAATGTCACTTTAAGCGATCATTAATCCTGAGAATATACTGAATTGACATGTTTTGATTTCTATTCATTGTTAGGTAAATCTGTGGTACTTAAATTATACCATGAGATGAGTGAGATGTTCTCTGCACAGAAACCTGTTTTAATTCTCTGTGTTTATTTTTGTAGGATTAAGTTAAACCAAAAATATTAAATGAGCAAGGAAGCTTAAAGATTAACATATTGAGTGAGAGATATTCTTCTCTTCTTTGGAAAAGATTTGTTTGTTTTTTTATTTTGCTTACACACAATACAGAAGCTTCATGATGACATCAATATTGTTCAAAAACCCTTGCTTGGTTTAGTGAATATTTATTAAATATATAAAAATTGCACTTATATCAAAAAATCCATATCAAAAACACAAATAAACATATATGACTGCATACGGCTAGTATATGAAAAAAATGGAGAAACATGAGTTGAAGGCACACCCTAGAACGCTCCACTCTATGGAGATGTGAAGATTTGATATCAAAGGATTCTTAGTAGCTCAAGCTCTCAACTATTTGGAAGGGAGATGTCAGGTCTTGAGTAACGATGAAAAATTACCATACACGTGTATGAAAAAAAAGAAAAAGAAAACAGTCAACGTCAAAGGTATATCATTTGTTTTGTAAAAACGTAAATTTCACTCACAGTACTGTTTTTTTTTGCCCGTGGGCCAAAGTTGGAAGATCGGAGTGGTTTTACCATTGATATACCGTATATACTTGAGTATAAGCCGTCCCGAATATAAGCCGAGGTACCTAATTTGACCAAAAAAAAACTGGGAAAAAGTATTGACCCGAATATAAGCCGAGGGTGGGAAATGAGGCAGCTACTGGTAGATAGATACCAATAAAATTACATTAATATTTATTTAATTCGGCTTATGGTGCAAGTGGTTCCGGAGATGTCTAACCTCTTCTCAGCTTTCTCTTCTCCACCGCAGAGATATGCCTTTACTGAACAAATGCTTTTAAAGTAGTAATTTTATCCAAGATGGAGAAAAGGAGGACGGGGGGTCCTGAAGGATCGGACACTCCAATGAAGGTTGGAATTCTGCTAAAGAATACTTTTTTCTCCTGGGATAAGAGTCAAAGGATCAGAGTAGTTTTTTCGTCCAGCATAACAAAATTCTGTGATGAATGCAGTAGGTTCAGGAGATAGATAACCTTATCTCGGCTTTGTTGTTCACTGTGGAAACAGGCCTTTACTGAACAGCTGCTCCGGTTTGTTTCATGGCTGTGCTTCAAACAGGAGAGAGATCCTATTTAGCTGAATCCAATGGTGTATGAATGTTGTTTAAATCCAGAATATATATTCAATAGTTAAAGAGGTGGTTTTCTTCTCCAACTCCGAGTTTCTGTAATATCTCCAGTTACAAATCTTATGGCTATAAATTGGAAGCGGGAGAGTCAGGGCGGCCTCAGCCGTAGCAGTCACACAAAAACACCTAGCACACGCCTATGACGCGTTTCACCCCCCACCGGGGCTCCGTCAGAAGGGCGTTGTTAGGCAAGGGCTTGAATTATCCTACTTAAGTGTTAGACATAATTTCTTTAATTGAGAACAGTTGAAGACGAAAAAACAAACACAAAACATGGCGTTCCTGTGTGTGTCCCCACAGGGCACAATTCATTAAATGGAAGTGTATTCAGTATCATAAACGATAATCGGAAATGCCGAAAACGTGTTATTTCAACAAAAAATTGTTAATATACACAGAAAACATGTTATAACATTCGCGTATGGATAT
>NW_017306583.1:1183462-1198019 GCF_000935625.1 Nanorana parkeri
ATAAGACGTATAAATGGCTTAAAACAAAGTTCAAGCTTTAACCTAAAAAATCAGGATGGCATAGAGCAATGGTTCTCAACCTGTGTAACCTCAGGACCCGCATTTGTCCTTAGACCTTAAGTGGCGACCCAAGTCGCACTGCAATGGAATGCACGGCATTGCGGTACTGTGCATTCCGGTGCGGGCGATCCTCGGGGTTGGGGTCCAGTGCTGGGCTGCTGTGCTGTGATGGAGCTCCATCTATACGTGCATTGCTTGTGCAACTCCCTTGCATGCCCTGTAGAGGTGCTAGGAGCCAGAATGTGACGTCACTCCAGTCAAGGCACCTCCACAGGTCATGTGAGGGAGCTGTAAGCAATGCATGTATGGATGGAGCTCCCTCGTGGCCATAGCTCCAGCCTACCTCACCTTAAGCCGACACTTGGCGCCAGGCAGCATATTTTGAATGGCTGCTCAGCACAAGAGCTGATATTGCTACGCTAGGGAGAGGCTGTGGAGCCTCTCACATAGAAAAGGGGAAGGCACATGGGGACCCACTGAAAACGAGGTCGCGACCCACTTTTGGGTCACAACCCACCAGTTGAGAACCAAGGGCATAGAGGATATCAAGGGGAAAAAGTTTCATTTATAGTTTATTAACATGTCTTCAACCCTCAACATCTTAGATGTGTGGGGTTTGTTTTAATATATATTTGTCAAATATGTAACAATCTCCCTAAGTCGTCCATGCCTTTCTGATCAGTATTCTACCTTACATAATACATGTCATTAAAGGGAATATATGCACAAATATGCAAAGAACGATATTTATGTTGGAATGGGTCTCATGCTACAAAAAGCAACTAAAGTTGATGGCATCGTTGATGCCTGGTTCCTCGTAGGATCTAGTGCAATGAATCCATTTACATTCCCTTTGGAGCAAGCATTTGTCCCAATCCCCCTCTCTATTGGATAGATGTATTCTGTCTAAAACAAAGAAACGAAGTCCTTGAGTTTTGCCCACATGTGTGTGCACCATGTGCCTGGCAATTGGAGATCTTAAGTCATGTGCCTTGATGTCAGAAATGTGGTCAGAAATTCTGTTTTTTAACATTCTTTTTGTTTTTCCAACATAGTAGATGTCGCATTTGCAGATAAGGAGGTATACAACCCCCCTCGTCTCACAGTTGGCAAAATTTTTGCTATTGATGTTTTGGCCCCTGGGGGTGGTGATCTCTGATCCTGGCTGAATAAAAGCATTGATACGTACCTGGGTATTTACAACAAGATGATTTTCTATTGCTTTTATATTTGCTGTCAGTTAATTTATCCTTTAAAGAAGGACATTTTCTATAAGTTACTATTGGTTGTTTCTGTAGAAATTTAGAAATTCTGGAATCCTTTAGGAGGCAGTGCCAGTGTTGTTTAAAATGTCTCTGACTGTTTGGTGTTGATTATTATATGTAAGGATAAGTCTTAATGAATCTTCTTGTTTGTTCTTGTTTCTTACCCAGTTTGATTTATAGTTAGTTTTCGTTCTGTTGTAAGCCTTTTGCAGGATCTTATCGGGGTACCCCCTCTGTCTTAGTCTGCATCTTAGGTTTTTTGCCTCTATTTCAAAGTCTCTAGATTACAATTCCACCTCACCCTCAAGTACTGCCCATAAGGGATACTTTTCTTCAGGTTTTTAGGGTGAGCACTGCTCGCCTCCAATAATGAGTTCCCAGCAGTGCTTTTTCTGTATAGTCTTGTATATAATTTACCTGTAACACTCTTACAAATAAGTATATCCAAAAAGGGCAACTGTGATTCATTCATCTCCATAGTGAATTTGAGGTTTAATTCGTTGAAATTCAGGACCTCGACAAAATCTCTCAAAAGCTTTTTACCCCCAGTCCAGAGAATGAAGATATCGTCTATGTACCTGTGCCAAGACAAAATGTGGCACAAGTACATACACAAGTCATCTCCGGACCAGATATCCTCCTCCCACACCCCCAGGTACAGGTTGGCATAGGAGGGAGAACAACGTGTTCCCATAGCTGTGCCTTGTACCTGGAGGTAGAGTCTGTCATCAAAAGAGAATGTGTTATGGGTCAGAATAAATTGTAATAATTGAATCACAAAAACACTATGGTTATATTCTGACATTTCCAAGGAAGCCAGCACTTTTTTTGTTACATCCATTCCCTTAGAATGGGGTATACAAGAATATAAGGCCTCAACGTCCAGTCCTACCAGAAGAGTGCCCTCTGGGACCTCAAGATCTTTGATTTGGGAAATTAAGTGAGGGGTATCTCTTACATATGAAGTGAGAGCTTCTACATGTGGACGTAGGAAATGGTCCACATATATACTGGCGTTTTCAGTTAAAGCACCACAACTCGATATTATTGGACGACCTGGTGGCTCCAATACATTTTTGAGTACTTTAGGTAGGGCATATATGACCGGAATTCTTGGATGTTGAATTTTTAAGAACTTGCTAGTGTTTTTGTCTATAATATTCTTCTCTAAGGCTTCTTCTATAATTTTGAAAAGTTTTAATTGGTGATCCTTCAGGGCAACTCTTTTGATGGGCTGATACCATTGTCGATTATTGAGGATCTTCATTATCATTTCTGTATAAAATAAGTTGGTCATTATGACTATATTTCCCCCTTTTTCCGCTGGTTTCAAAATAATTTCTTATTCTGTTGGAGGTCTATTAGTGCCTTTCTTTGATTATGTGTTAGGTTATCAGGGTACTCACTCTTTTTACGAAATTCCAGATGTTAATATTTTGTGATAATGGGGGAAAGGTAGTTGATTTAGGTTTGAATTGGGAGACTCTAGATGGTATATGTTCCTCCCCAAACTCTTCTTCTTCCTCCTCTGAAATATGCCCCTCAAACCATAGGTCTTGGAGGTCTCGTAAAGCTTGGTAGTCCTTCCTTGAGAAGTCCTTCCAGTCTTTTAGGATTCCTCCCAAAGGTTGACTGGTTTTATCGTGAATTTGTTTTAGCAATAATTTTCTGGCAAAGAGATTTACATCTTTAATGATATCAAACTTATCTGGTGTGTTTCAGGACAAAAGGTCAAGCCTTTTGATATTAGATCTAATTGGTCCTTAGAAAAGGTACACAGAGTTAAGTTAACAACTTGCAGATCATTTATTGGGGGCGTTTTGTCATGTATTGGTCCCACATTGTTCTTCTGGTTAGTGAATTCGGGATGTTTTCTGTTGTTAAGGGCCCCTCTTTTACCCCTCTGTCCGTATTTAGGCCTGTTTTGTGAGGGATCATAGATGTCATTGGGGGATTGTCTAAAAAATCTTTGTCAACCCCTGTTGCTCCCCCCTCATTCAACATGTCAGAGGATGCAAAATCTGTGTGTTCTCGGTCAGTTTGTCTATTCGAGTATCCCCGATTTAGTACAGTATTTGGATTCCTAAGGTTTTTTTCTTTGTTTCTCTGTCTTTGTGATCGTGTATTATATCCTTTAAAGGAGACAGTACTCGAGTCATCTGCCGAGGACAAACCTGATTCTGTCCCTACTGATAATGTTTCACCTTTGTCTTTCTGAGTTGTTTTATATCTATTGAAATGGGGTTTCTTATACTCCCATTTATTCCCTTTATTTAGTTGTCTTCATCTATATGCCCTATTGTTAGTAAAGGCATCTTTGACCCTTTCAAACTTGTGTTCTTTTTTTTCACTAATTCCCTATTGTAGGTTTCTATTTGTTGTTCAAGAGTTACCATCGATGATTCAAATTCTACTGATTGTTTATAAATTTCAAGGTCTTGCACTGGGGTCTGAATTAGGTCATTGACCTGTTTCAATTCCTTCTCGTAGTATTCAATCAGCATGGTCAGCATATTCCTACTGCAAATGTTAAAGTTATATTCCCACTTTTTCTTGAATTCATCTGAGATGTTTTTTTATGTTTGGGAAGACTTGTAATCTTAAACCCTGTGGGCACATGTCTTGTTCTATGTATCTTTCCAGATACACTTTATTCCAAAAAAAGCGAGATTTATTTTCGTAAGTCTTCCTTAACCTAAAAAACATATCCTTGAAATTCCGTAGCTAAAGCTTGTATTTTTCACTGGTTAGGCCACATGCCTACCCACATCTGACATCATATGCTGTGGGTAATGACTGAAGGAAGCAGATCTCAAGATCATGTGGTTGTGTGGTTAGAATGATGAGGGATGTGTTTTTTGAATCTTTACACAAAGCTTGTTTTTTGCACTGCTTAGGCTACATGCCTACCCACATCTGCCATCATATGCTGTGGGTAATGACTGAAGGAAGCAGATCTCAAGATCATCACATGCTCGCACTGCAATTTCTGTATTTTGTCATAGAGGAAGGATGACTCCTGTGCTGGTTTGATGTCCTACCGCCCATCAACAAGAGAAATTGTGTCTTAGTACTTGTTGTAATAGGGTGGCTCATTTACTGTAAGGTCTTCATCCTGTCTCCTTCTATTGAAATACTGGATATGACTTTTTTGGTGTGACCTTGACTTATTTTCCTGCTTCTTGCTATCTACCACCAGCCATGGTTTCAGCTCATCCTCTGGTCCAATTGATAATTCACCAACCTATTTTTTGCTTTTCTCCTGAATCGCGCTATTGGCTTTTTCTTTACTTAATGCTGGTGTCTGCCTGTCTTTGCTTGTTCTTTGATTTGCTGCTGTTTACTGCCTGCTCTGACCTTAGCTGTTCTTCTAATCATTGCTGGGGTTTTCCTGCTTTGACCTTGGCTTTTCCTCTAGTCATTGCTGGTGGCTGCCTGCCTTGATTTGTCACCTAATTTCTGCTGTTTGCCGCCTGCCCTCACCTTGTTTTTCTTTTCTACTCCTTGCTGACATTTGTATGTCTTGATATGACATGTCTCCTGGTTCCTACTGTTTGCTGTTTGCCTTGACCCTGTTTTTTCCTCAAGTCATTGCTGGTGGTTGTTTTAAGCCAAAACGTTAATTTTAGTTATTGGGTAGAGTGGAGAGGGGTTAGTGCCCTTGTCAGGGTTTTATTGCTGGCGTGTCCACATTAGAGAGATATACTCTTACTAGTTGTCCTGAAAAAACTAAAATTTTAGTTGCCACTAGAACAGGAATAGAAAATAAATCTTCCAAAGGGGATATTTGTTCCGGTGACAACTTGGAGTGTCCTTTGCACTTCCTATTATCTTTACAGTAAAGGAAATGAAGAAAATTCCTCCTGACTTGTTTTTTATCATTTACTAGTCTTCCCCAAATAAAAACACGTTTTGACTTTAGTTATACTTTAATCTCAGCTTGTCTCTCAGTTCCTGCTGTTTGCCATCTTCCTTTACTTTTTTTACCTACTCTTTGTTGGCAGCTACCCGTCTTAACCTTAAAGGAGAACTATGAGGTGAGTGAAAATCACTCATCCTCGTAGTTAAATCCGACGAGTGACAATGAAACTGTCACACGTCGGCTCAAAAGATCGGAAGTGAGCGAAAACATATCGTCACTCGCTCACTTCTCGATCATCTCCCTGCAGAGAGCAGTGACTGTCAGTCATGTCTGCCTGCAGGGATTCCCCAGCACTGACTGGAGGAATGGACGGGGGACAGCTGGCTCTGCCTCTAGATAGGCAGAGCCCACTGTCACTCATGAAGCTGGGTGGATCTCGATAGTAATTTCGGGATCCATGCCGGCTGCGGCGGTCTCAGTATACCACAAGCTGTAGCTCGCTATATACTGAGCTTTGGGTCATGGGAGGACGCTAGTATATGTCCTCCCGTGACCCTCAAGAGAACTATGGGGGAAAACATTTACCCCATATCTTTTAACCTGACTTTTGTTTTTTGCCACCTGCCCCCTACACTGATGCTGAGCCTGACTGGTCTCCTGGTGCCTGTTTTCTGCTGCCTCCTCATCTCTGACCTGAGCTCTTGTTTTTCGACATTGACAGTTATAACCAAGTATGTGATACATTTTCAGAAATGCAGCTATTGGTATCATTACCATGTTTATCCTGGGCTTGAATGACAAGAAAAAGAGCTAAATAAAAATCATAAAAACAACACTCCATTATATCCACATATCAGGCTCATTTATTTCGGCAATACAGACTCCATTGCACGTCAGTCCAGTCTGGCTACAGGTATATACAGATTCATCAAGGCTTACAGATAACTAACACAAAAGACAATAAAGGGGTTTCTGGTAACAACCAGACTGCAGCTGTCTGTCCTTGAGTGAGTGCAGATTAGGAAATGAAAGCCCGTCTTTGATTGGTTACCACAGGCAACAGCCATATTCTTTTTCTCTTGGTGCTAGTGTTTTTTTATAATAAGCCCCACTATCTACAGAGTG
The DNA here is from genome assembly GCF_000935625.1 of Nanorana parkeri. Taxonomy (NCBI): domain Eukaryota; kingdom Metazoa; phylum Chordata; class Amphibia; order Anura; family Dicroglossidae; genus Nanorana; species Nanorana parkeri. The sequence goes on from NW_017306583.1 coordinate 1,189,775, forward strand.
ATAGTAGTACAGTATTAACAATTACACAGACCCTGCCCTCCCGCCCACCACTTTTCCAGGTCATAACAGCATTTTATCATTTCAATGACCTTACAACATTCATGTGTAACACAATAACAAACAAAATCCAGTGTGGGAGAAAACAAAAGCAATCATATAAAATAATAATAAAAAAAGTGAGAAGGCAATAGTAGCGTAACCAGAGAGAGTCTCTCATTGGCTAGATGCCAAACTCTTGCTCAGAATGAAGATGGCCATATTGTACTTGGAATCAAAAAAGACGTCTGCAATAGGTTGGCAGTGAACAAAAAAGCAATGGGGCCTTCAATACTTCCTAATTCATTGATAAGCTGAAAAATGGTTACCACCCTTGAGTGGCACATAGCTACACCAACTTGCCATCAATTGCATATTTCTATAATATTTATTCTCCACAGTGAATATCAGAACCTTGCACATTTCTTGTTACTCCTTAATAGAGCATTTGTAATCTTTGCAAACCAGGATGTACAAAAAAAAATAGCATATAAACATTGGTTGACAAAAATAATTTTTTGCTAGGCAACAGTTCCAAGGAATATATTTTGCTGCGGGTTTAGAAATATGTAGACATGCTATTTACACTTTTGGTGTCTATAGAAAGAAACACATTTTATGAACTCTCAGAACCATTGTGCACTCATGTGCATCCAGTGATCAGTTTAATATTACTAATCTTATTATTGCTTTTTAGCTTTATTTTTAAAAATAAACTTTCCATAGAAGGGAGTTAATAATGCAGCCCAGTTTATGTTCCTCGTTCTCAATCCAAGTCTATAAATCAGATTAGATCACTGGAAAGCCGTATACTCTCAATGAGAATTACCATGTACTCTAGTCTATATTAGCAGTCATTCAGCAAGGCTACCACTTGTATTGGTCTTACATACAGATGGTTGTACATGATGTAGTATTCATTTAGTGCTCAGAAATGGCATTGCCTAAATTTCTTCCAGTACAGTTTTACTTTATTAATGCAAAATGAATACTGATTGAAAACACACCATAGTATACACTATAGTAGTGTTACATTTGTATGATGGATCTTAGGCTAGCCTCAGGAATGCCTTTGGCAGACTTACAGGCTTTATACAAGTTCAGCTGCATGAAAAGAGGGATCTTCTTTAATACGGTCTTGCCCTAGGCAGCTTTCCGCAGTGGAATGGGACCTTTGTACTATGTTTACGTATCATTTCACTTAGGATCAAACATGTTTCCACCTAAATGCAGAATTATGTAGTGCAATTTAGACCCAACTATTTGTAGCAGTCAAGAGGGAAATACAAAATATCTTCCAGTGGTTACACGTTATCTTAACAATAAGGGGGTGGTTCTTTTTGGGCAATGGAGCAGTAATAGTTATGGGGATTAAAGCAGCACAGAGGATTATGGGAAATATTGCAGCCATGATGGTTCAGCAGTTTTATCCATCTGCAATATAGTTATGTGACTCTCTTTGCTCCTGAAATCTGCAAAATGATGGTTTCCATAAGCCAGTGACATCAGTTAGCTAACCATGCTTTGTTAAGTGGCCATGCCACATTGTGTTGACTAAAAACAGTGAAAGGGATCCTCTCAGTTTCAACCAGTGTTTGTAACAATAAAATATCACTAAATCTTTGCATAATCAAGGTGTCCCTTTATTGGCCTAGAACCATAAATCAGAGAACTTGATTGGTCATTATGGGAACTGCTTTCATGCAAAATGCCCTAAATTAGCCCACAGAGCAGCTGCAGAAGTGTAATCTTCTAACATGTCTGTGAAGGTTCTCATTCATCCAGGTCATGGTATATCTGTAAAAAATAAGTCAAGGCAACTGGACTTGCTGTGGTTTTTTTTAAGACATTTCACTGGACATCCGACCAGTTTTTTCATTTCAGAATGACTTGTACAAAAATTCTCTGGGAATAAATATGCTGAATGTTGCTCCAAAAGAAGCCATTTATGTAAAAATTGAGAAGCCAAGCTTGAATGGGGGGGAGGGGGGTGAGACATCTATTGTCTGCCACATACAATGCTGTTTTAACACCTCTCTCTGGGCAGGTTAACAGGTTAATAACACGTCCTAACTCCAATTATGCAAATGCAATCAACATCTGGTTGCCACTAACAGATTGGAGCAACATTCACCATAGTTATTCCCAGAGTCATTCTGAATTGAGAAAGCTGGTCGGGTGTTCAGTGAAACGTCTTCCAGAAAAAATACAGCAAGTCCAGTTGCCTTGCTTGATAATTCTAATGAGCAAAAGGGTTAAGTCTTGGGCTGACATTATTCCTTTACATGGGGTAAATATATTATTTAAGGAAATCTAGACTAAGCGGCTGCCACTGATGACCTCTTGAAAACACTAGCCTGGCTGTCTTTAAATCTTGCATTGACCTGGAACAAACAAGCCACTGAAGTAAAATCTCTTGATCTTAATATGGCTTAATATGACTTAAAAATAATCAAAGCCATAAAATCAGCATGCTTCCCCGAAACTAGAATTTGTTGAAGGAGATGTTAGCAATAGCCAATATATAATTCTAACAAACTGATTCCTTTAGTTTTAAACCTACTATGGTAAGTGTATGCAGATTTCTATACCTCTACATGCCCTACCTAATGCCATTAGAATTGTTTAAGTCAGATGTTCATTTTAGACTTCATAGTTACTTGTTGGAGCTAAACATTAACAGCTTGTCAGGTGTATATAATGAGTCTTGTCTTTAAAGTTTCTACAAAGAGCATCCAATCATATTACAGCTCCTATTTTTCTAGTACAGGTTAGAAGAAGAGTAGTATCTAAGGCTAAAGAAACAGGTCAGGTATTATTACTATTTTTTTTACTAGCTTTATTGCCATAGAAAACAGTGGACAGCATCCAGCCCTCACCTCACCTTAAATTGGCTATACATGTGAGGACCTGCTTGTACAATTTTCCTTAATTAGATCGTACCTCATGTCTATCATAATAACAGTGGCCACATTTTTTATATAATGCGATCAGCTAAGACCCTCGGATTATTCAAGGAAAGGATTGGATGTATTGGGAAACTGCTTTTAAATAAAGTATTACAATGAATGGCTTTATTGTACAATCCCTTACCATCGAAATTGTTAGTGTACTTGTGATTAGTTTGACATTTAAATTAAAAAGGCCTTTTTAAAGGATATACATTTACAATTATGTATACAATCTTATTGTGTAATAAATGGGACTGTGCTTGATCATTGTTATGCTGTGTGGTATGAGAGTGTATTTCAAAGAAATATTGTTTTCCATGTGTAGCTTGCTTTAGCATGGCCAGGACTGAATATACACTTATGCCACCAGATTGGTGTCATTTATTGTGTGTGTTAAATAAAATAGTAATCCATTTCAAATTAATTTTTTTTAATTTTTCTTCACCATTCAAACTGACCCCCTAAAAGATTTTACCAAGTCTACCCACCCTTTGGTCCTTAGTATCACAAGACATATAACACACTCACTCACACACTCAAGTAATCAGTATATTAACATGTCCTTTGTTATTTAAAAGAAAGGTTCATTGGGATCTCAGAATTTGTTTTGGGTCCTGGTATTATCAGTATACATGGTATTGTGTATTATAGTATTGTGATTGTTGTATATCTTCTTTTTAAGAAATGACACATACACATAGATTACAGTTCAAAGGTACACTGATATTTAGAACCCATGAAAAATCAAACACTTATACCTTGGATACAACAAATATCAAACATTAACACCTGGGGTCCCAGAAAACAGTACACTAACCCTATTAAACCAAGAATAGCAGACTGAGAGCTGGACCCCAAGAACGATAATTTGCAGTCCTAAAGCAATGACACACTGGCACTTAAAAGTAATAAAAATTGACACTCAGGGTCCCAGAACAAGGCACACTGAAACTTCGGGGTCCAAAAAAATAACACTGATAACTAGGGGTCCAAGAACAATGACACACTTACACTTGGGGATCCAGAAAAATAACACATTGACACTTGGGATCCCAGAACAATAATACATTGACACCTGGGGATCTCAGAACAATGTCACACCAATAATCATGGTTCTAGGACAGTGATTCATTGACACTTTGGCTATCAGGACAATTGTACATCCACATTTCTGTCATTTTTTGTCATGCTGACACTTTGGATCCAACAACTGTGTGACACTGAGAGTTGAGGTCCCAGAATAACAACACAGTGACACTTGGTGATCCCGTACAATAGAACACTTATACGTGGGACCTCTGTACAATGACACACTTATACGTGGGACCTCTGTACAATGACACACTGACACTTAGGGTTTATGTACGTTGACACACTGACACCTTGGGCCCATTCACCTAGGCATTTTGACACTTCGGGTCCATTTACCTAGGCATGATGACACTTTGGGTCCCTGTACGAAAGACAAACTGACACATGGGACCCCTGAACCATGGCACACTGACACTTGGGGTCTGTGTACAATGACACACTGATAGTTGGGGGTTCAAAAATAGGACACACCCACACTTAGGATCGCTCTACAATAACATACTCACACTTGGGGTCCCAGAAAAATCATATACTGACACTTGGGCTCCTGGTACCATGGCACACTGACACTGTAGGTCACAGAAATATAAACACACAGACACTTGGGATCCCAGAACAATGATACACTGACAATTGGGATCAGTACAATAATATGGCTACTAGCTAAATTGCAAATATCTCACAGTGATCATATTGCATACAAAAAGAAATCTTCCGAATTGGTCTTTTGATGTCAAGAAATGAGGAAACATTTCAAGTGGTGTCTAAAAACATAAACGTATATGAACTATACCTGTCTTACTACTTTTCTGAAGTGCCCATTAACCTTCTTGATTTAATATCAATCAGCTGTTTTCCTTAGCTGCTGTTTACTTTGTTGCATTATACTCATGAATCGGAGTTAGTTCATGACACCATTTATTGCACGGCTACACTGAGTCCTGTTACGCCATCACATATGAATTCTGATTAATTCTATGTGGAACATCCATCCTATTTATGTATGTTTTGAAGTCTGCAGACAATGTATGTGTTTTAACTCGTTAGGTATTGGACGGTGGTCTCTTTACCTACTTTTTTGATAGTTTTGATATTTTTGTATAAATAAAATACATTTAATATATAGTTTTTTCTGTCCCGACTCGTTAAGTGACCTCTTGGTTTGGCTAAACCTATGGCCAACCTTCTCCGTTTTCTGACAGTACAGTGAAAACGCATAGAATCACACTGCCTTAGACAAGGAGACCTGTGCAATGTTCTGCATCAGACTGGGAAATCATTACGCTACAATTAGTTAATACAAATTAGAGTGAAGGAATAAATCTAACAACTATGTTTTCTGTACAGTAAGAGTGAATTAAGAATTAACATAAATGTATGAAATTACTCATTAAAACAGAAAGCTTTCTCTTATCTCTCCTATACAAAAGAGACATCCTAGTAAAGTAAAAGGCATATGAAAATAAAACAATTATTTTTCTTCATTTATTAACATGGTAACAGCACATATATGTGCCAAATGATGCCAGCAATCGCATGTCAGCTTTGTGCAGTCTGTTTTGGGCTAGATATTGAAAGCTTATATGCGATGAGCCAGTATGGTAGCCCACACATATGTGTCTTTTTACCAAGTTAATAAATAAAATATATAGTCCATATATCATAGTAATTATTACCACCTTTGTACAACTGCAGCAAATATAGTCCTTAGGGCTTCCAGACAATGAAGAGGGTTAACATAAATGCAAAACAAAGGCAGTATAGTGTACAAAAGTTTCTATAAGTAAACATAAATTCAGATCCAACTTTGTTATATGAATATTTAACTTTAACTTTCAATAAACATAGGGTTAGAACATTAATACCTCCCCTACTGGTTGTTTATTCAAAGTCCTTAATGGTTAGTGTCATGTAGTCTGTGGGACAACAAACAAAAATTACTTGGGTCTTACACAAGGGACTGCATATGTCATACATAGTGTTATTCCTATTTAGAAACTCAGGGGTGGGCCACTAGGCCACACCCCTGAGCTTCTATACCGTGGCAACATTATCAGAACTCAAAATGAGTCAATAGAAGGAAATAAAGGGATTGTGGGAAAAAGGCATCACTGGAAGTGTGTATATATTGTTTGCTATTACCTGCCGTTGTCCTAAGACCTTCACATAGAATAGTTAAGTCCTTTGAGAATGTAAAAGTAACTTTACAGTTACATAAGACAACTACAAAGGGAAACTAAAAGACTATGGAATTAGTGACCCTTTAAATCATGGCTGATTGCAGCCAGAGTATCCAACACTAATCACAATGGATTTTAATTCTCTGATTCATTAAGGTGATACCGGTTCCTTTGTTTATGTACAACACAGGGCAAAATAAATACACCACAATTTCCTCTGGATCTGTGTAATGGCAATTTGCTCACTTGATATTTGGACACATTCCCTCCCCATACACTTATATACACATACACAGACTGTAGTGGTACTCTTTAGTAGGGCATTGTCCTACTTCTCACATCTTAATTCCAGTCCTCAATCCCAGCTGGGGTGCTCCCCTTTGAGGGAGATACCGCCTTGCTTCATCACCCTAAGATCAGTTGCATTAACTGCTGGGGAAGCCGGAAGTCATGAATATGCGGAGGTTTCCGGTAAACTTGACCGGCGCCACAGGAGAACATTGTCTCTTGTACATCTACATCTAGAAAACTAAGGCTCTGTCCAGTATAGCTCCAGATGAGTTGGGTACATTGAAGACCTGCATCTTCCAGGTTGATTGTTCGGTGGGAGTTTACACAATGGCATCCAGTTGCTCTATCAGAAAGTGGTGGATAACCTCAAACGTAGACCGGTCCTTTATGTCCCTACTCCAGCATTTCATCATCAGGTCAAAGATGGGGGTGGGACACAGGGGTGTCTGAGAGAGATAGATCTAGGGTACAAAACAATAAAAATGTACATAAATACAAAGGAATAGATGTTATATGAAAACCATGCTATACTCATATATATAATAACAGTGGCGTGCTACTGGTTCTCACAAGCTCCTAAAGTAAATCTTTACTTAAATCCCTTAAAAAACAGAAGAGAATATGACGGGTATTCACTATCCACTAAACCAGATTTCAAGAAAATGCATTTTCAATGAAACATCTAATATGGCTAAATAAAAATAAAACAGAGTGGATCTATTATTCATAAATTGAATCAAGGGACACCATATAATTACCTGTCTTCCTTGGTCCCTGAAAAACTCCCCCGTGTTCTCAATCACCTGCTCATCAGACAAAACGCTGTATGGTTGTTCTTTACACAAGGTAAACATCTCCCATAAGGTGACCCCAAATGCCCAAACGTCGCTGGATGTTGTGAACTTTCCCTGAAGAGAAAAAAGAGCAATCAAGATGAAGGTAGAGTCAAAAGTCCATCAAAGAGAAATGGTGCACTGGCACTTGGGATAGCCCAGCAAAGTGTCCCGTGTGACTTACTAGAAGAATACTTTCCCAGGCCATCCAGCGAATTGGAAGCACCGCTCGGCCCTGGATACGATAATAATCTCCACTGTAAAGGTTCCGACTCATCCCGAAGTCTGCAATCTTGAGTGTGTGATTATTTCCCACCAGGCAGTTCCGTGTGGCCAAGTCTCTGTGTACAAAGTTCAGCGAAGCAAGATACTTCATTCCAGAAGCAATCTGTGTGGCCATGTATAAAAGGTTGTGGGGGCTGCAAGGTGACAACAGAGGGAAAACAATAATACTTACTTCAGAGATGTGCAAAAAATGCAAAGCATTCCAAACCCTACTATAGAGTTGGACTTAAATAGTTGACCATCAATGCAGTGGCGTAACCAGAGTTATGGGCGCCCGGGGCAGACATTTTTTTTCGCCCCCCCCATATTATATAAACATCCACTGGAACTGTACCCCCCACCCCCACACATATATATATCAGCTAAGGAACTACAAGTCCAAGTATGCCATCATTGTCCAAGTACACCCCCCCACACACACACACACACACACACACATATCACCCAGGGAACGGCAATATCTGGTTGTTGTACAGGGGCAATGAGGGCATGCTGGGACTTGTAGTTCCCTAGCTGATATGTTATGAAGCTGTATTCCACCTGAAAGTACTACAATTACATTATAGAACTAAGAATA